>NW_023994100.1:600000-899394 GCF_015586225.1 Lucilia sericata
ATGATACTTCTAGAAGACCCTCAGAAGAAACTTCTAGATGACTCTTGGAAGTATGGTATTGCCTTTTCTCTTCTTCTATTTGTATACTCACCAACATAAAATCTATTAAAATAAATCTAAATAAAATAAAATTTTATAGTTTTTATTGAAATAATGGAAAAAATAATTAAAATTAATACATAAAATATGTATGAAAAAATTAGAATTATTACCTTATAATAAGATAATTTTCAGGAAATCTGTATTAGTAAAAAGTTGGCAACGAGTCATTTGACGTTTAGAAAAAAATGAAGGAAATAAACAAAGATTAGAAAAAGAAAGAAGATATTATATTCAAACGGCTGAATAGATAAAAAAGTGAGGAAACCATAATGGGATCCGAGGTTCCTCGGACTCTAAAACAGAAAATGTCGGTCCTTTTTCTCTACGACGATCACCGAACAAGCAAGTGGCGAGTGTGCAGTAAAACCCAAAAATTGGTTCGAGCAGTTTTAAGAAAAATTTTATTTTTTTTAATAAATTAAATACAAATTTAACAGTAACAAAAAAAAAATTACAAATATAATTCCATTGCCACCTCTGCTTGCTTCCGACGAGGGACTCTTGGCATCGGCCTGCAAAGAGTAAAGAGAAGGAAGAAGAGAAAATAAATAATATAAATAAATCCAGAACTTAAAACCTACTTAGAAGCTAAAATCTGAAATCTACTTAAAATCTACTTAGAAGTCTAAATCTGCGGATCAGTGCCTGTGTTCATCTTTCTACTTTTATTTTCAATGTTGTTTTTTTCAGTTTTTTAGTTCGCGGGGAATATAATATTCCCAGGTGGTGGACGTCTAAGCGTAACGTGGATGATACTTCTAGAAGACCCTCAGAAGAAACTTCTAGATGACTCTTGGAAGTATGGTATTGCCAAAGACTCTTCTAGATGTAACTAGGAAGTCACTTCTTGGAGTGACTTCTTAGTATCATTTAGAAGTGTTCTTATCTTAAACTCTAAAAATGTTCCTATTTTATCTGCTAGAAGTTTTCTCTTCTTTTTGAAGATGAGTTTTCTTTTCTTCTAGAAGAAGAGTATTCTCTTCTTCTAGAAGATGAGTTTACTCTTCTTCTAGTAGATAAATTTTCTCTTCTTCTATTTGTATATTCACCAACATAAAATCTATTAAAATAAATCTAAATAAAATTAAATTTTATAGTTTTTATTGAAATAATCGAAAAAAGAATTAAAATTAATACATAAAATATGTATGAAAAAAATAGAATTATTACCTTTATTAATTTTCAGGAAATCTGTATTAATATTCCAACTGTTGACTGGCACACTTCCAAAAATTGTAAAACGTTGGACTTTAAAATATTATTGTAGTTCTCCATAAATTTTATGATCAATCCATCAAATTATAAAAGTTTTATTTTGGAATGCATTAATCCTTTAACAAAATGAACAAAAATAATATTATGAATAATATGGAATAGACAGACAGACAGACAGACAGGCAGACAGACAGACAGACAGACGGACAGAAGACAGACAGACAGCAGACAGAAACAGACAGACAGACAGACAGACAGACAGACAGACAGACAGACAGACAGACAGAACAGACAGACAACAGACAGACAGACAGACAGACAGACAGACAGACAGACAGACAGGACAGACAGACAGACAGACAGACAGACAGACAGACAGACAGACAGACAGACAGACAGACAGACAGACAGAAAGACAGAAGACAGACAGACAGACAGACAGACAGGACAACAGACAGACAGACAGACAGACAGACAGACAGACAGACAGACAGACAGACAGACAGACAGACAGACAGACAGACAGACAGACAGACAGACAGACAGACAGACAGACAGACAGACAGACAGACAGACAGACAGACAGACAGACAGAAGACAGACAGACAGACAGACAGACAGACAGACAGACAGACAGACAGACAGACAGACAGACAGACAGAGACAGACAGACAGACAGACAGACAGAGAGACGACGACAGACAGACAGAAAGAGACAGACAGACAGACAGACAGACAACAGACAGACAGACAGACAGACAGACAGACAGACGGACAGACAGACAGACAGACAGACAGACAGACAGACAGACAGACAGACAGACAGACAGACAGAAGACGACAGACAGACAGACAGACAGACAGACAGACAGACAGACAGACAGACAGACAGACAGACAGACAGACAGACAGACAGACGACAGACAGACAGACAGACAGACAGACAGACAGACAGACAGACAGACAGACAGACAGACAGACAACAGACAGACAGACAGACAGACAGACAGACAGACAACGACAGACAGACAGACAGACAGACACAGACAGACATACAGACAGACAGACACAACAGACAGACAGACAGACAGACAGACAGACAGACAGACAGACAGACAGACAGACAGACAGACAGACAGACAGACAGACAGACAGACAGACAGACGACAGACATACAGACAGACAGACAGACAGACAGACAGACAGACAGACGACAGACAGACAGACAGACAGACAGACAGACATAACAGACACAGACAGACAGACAGACATACAGACAGACAGACATACAACAACAGACATACAAGACAGACAGACAGACAGACAGACATAACATACATACATACATACAAATACATACATACATACATAATACATACATACACATACATACAGACATACATTACAGACATACATACAGACATACATACATAATACAACATACATACATACATACATACATACTACATACTAATGTATATATTGATATTACCTGTTATACTTTAGGATGCAATAAAAATAGGATTCCCTTATGCCCAATACATTTTCCACCTACGTTTAAACGTCAGATCCATTTTTACATTTCTGCAAATATTCGACATTTTAATGAAATGAGACTTATGATATAACTTATCAGATCTCTTTTAATATTTAAATTCGGATAGAAGTATTTTAGTTTGCTATTCTTTTATAAAAAAATTCAAATAATTAAAAATTAATTAATTTAGATCGATAAAAACATTACCTTTCATGAATTTTTTTTAAACTGTTGTACTTTTATATTGACAAAAAAATACGATTTGTTTAATGTAATAATAAAATAAACTTTAATTCATTGATTTAGTTATGCTTGCTTTAGCATGTCACAACTTGCTGCAAAAAAACGGTTATAAGAATTGTTCATAAAAAACTTATAGCTAATGAGGCATGCAGCGTTGCATTTCATAGTGATGCCACATTGTTATGTTGATGCCTCATAATAGGGTTGCCCCCTAACATCTCCCACCTTAAGACTATTGCGGTGATCTTGAAAATGGTTCCACTGGTTGTCTACGGCTGGTTATACGCATTGGAGTTGGGCATGGTGAAGCTGTAGGTGTTACAAAAGTTTATTCTTGCACTTGTGGAGTTATTTTGAATTCTTCAAGCAATATTAACAAAGGTAGATTAGATTTTTCTGATGAGTTGTCACTTTCGGTATACCTAGGTCGGAGTTAGTCTGTGTGTGATCTTACGAGAATTTTTCTATTACCAACATAGATCAGGGTATTGTAAACTACGTTACCAATTTTCTCGATGATTTCCCCTGGAAGTTTAAAGCGAAGACCTCGTCGCCATAGAGGTATGTTCTGCAGCAATGTGTCCTGTTGCCCGGTTGGTTTCTCATGATCACTGATGATTCTGGATAATACGTTCGCATGACCGAAATCCTTAGTGTTCGTATATTTGATATCGAAGTCATAGGTTAGCAGAGTCAAAGACCAGCGTTGTAGTCTGTTGGCTGTGTACACGGGAATACCTTTCTTTGAGCCGAAAATTGCGAGGAGTAGTTTGTAATCGGTGTGCAACGTAAATTTGCGTCCAAACAACATCTTGTGGAAGCGTTGTACGGCGAAAATTAGAGCTAAGCCTTCCTTCTCAATGTGGCTATAATTACGTTCAGCTGGTGTGAGAGATCTTGATATGTGATGAATTGCCTTCATGCTGTTATCAGGAAATGTGTGATAGATCACGCCACCTATACCGTGAAATGATGCATCAGCGGATACGTGAATCAGTAAATCTGGGTTGTAGTGTGTAAGTAACATATCTGAGGTTAAAATTTGTTTAAAGTTTTCCAATGATTCCTGACATTCTGAAGTCCAATTAAATGTGTTCTCCTTTTTCAATAGGTCATCAAGAGGCTTTCTGAGGTTTCGCATGTTATTCACGAATTTGCCATAATGATTTATCGAGCCAAGGAGTGAACTTACTTCAGAGATGTTTTGTTGGATCAGGCTGAATACCATTACTGTTTATATTCTGTCCAAGATATGTAATTTGTTTTTTGAAAAATTGCATTTTTCAAATTTTAGACGGAATCTAAAATCTTGAATAAGCCTTGGCGCCTTCTATACCAGAGCATAGTTGGTCCATGATCGTTTGAAATGCTCCTGGAGCTGATTTTATACCAGGTGTTAAACGATTAAATTTAAATAAATCTCTGTGGATGTTTATTGTGAGCAGTTCTTGGTGTCATCATCCACTTCGACTTGAAGATATGCATCCGACAAATCCAAATGACTGAAGATAATACAATTGTTGCAGTCGGACAGAATTTCTTCTGGCGTGGGTAATGGATAATAATTCGGTTCAACTATTGAGTTTAGTCCCGTAGAATAATCCGCGCAAATTTTAATTACTGACCACAATTGGTGCGGCGCACTTTGAAGTATCCACAAGAGAAATAATGTTTGCATTTTCCAATCTCTGTAGTCCTGCTTCGATTTCGAGTCTTGCTGCGTAAGGGACTGGGCGTTTCTTATACAAAGTCCCAAAGTACTGTTATCAAAAACGGGTTGATAATTTTCCTTAAGTTTAGCTATTTCGTCATCGAATTTAATTTGTCTACACCAAGTAGATATTGGTTTATCCCAGAGATCGAAGGCTTGAATCCAATCGATTCCCATGATATTCAGCTGGTCTATATCTGTGATATAGCAGCTTACTCTTTTTGTGACGTCATTAATTGTTACATCGCATTAAAACATAGCTAGGAGATTAATGTTGTTGGTATTTACATCACTAGCGCTATCCTTTGTAGCATAGGCGTCGGGTGTGCCAATGGATTCCCATGTCTCAAAAGAAATTATTGAAATATCCGATGCTGTGTCTATCTGAAGTCGAATAGTGTTATTGATCGTCACAGTTGAATGCTTACGAAATTTTGATTTCCCTTGGAATTTGTCTTTGTTGTCATTTTGTGTTGATTTTGTTCTAATGGGCTTGGAGCTGGAGCAGTAGTTGTCCTTGAGTTGACATTTGGTGCATTTGTGCTCCTTTTCGTTAACAGATCCAATTGATTTTGGTTGGTATTCAATCATTATATTATCAGATTTCAAATCCATTATACGTGTTTCGTCTACCAGTTTATCCAAATTTGTTGTTTCGGAAACTTTATTTAAAATTTTAAATAAACGTACGGGAATATCTGTGTGTTTACTTGATTTAAGACCCAATACAAAAATTAAACACTTGAACTGATCGATTTTTAAAATCCTCATCATCTGTTTTTGCAAGTTGCAGGCATTTGTAGCGTTGTGAATCTTGTGTTTCAGCTTTGCCGAAAGGTTTGTTCATCTTGTCAACAGTGTCCTTTAGAGACATGTCAACTGGTTTCATTGGCAGAATGTAGTTTGAAATGATTCCATTAGTGATTGAATGATGACAATGATTCCATTAGTGTGGCTTGTGCCTGTAATAATTGTGCCATTTGCTGTAGTGCATAGCGTTTTGCTGATCTTCCAAACGTGTAAGAACTTTGTCGTCGGATATCGTTGTTTGCGGCATTTTGTATAAAAACAGATAATTTTTATTTCACCGTCCTCGTCACCACTTTTGTTGTACTTTTATGTTGAATAAAACACGATTTGTTTAATCTATCTATATATATATATAAAAATTAATGTGTGTTTGTATGTATGTATGCTTATTTTGTTTGGACTTTATAGACGGCTAAACGGCTGTACCGATTTTCTTGAAATTTTCACAGTGTCTTAACACTTTAGTGTCAATATGATTATTTAATGAAAACGGGTGCGGACTAGAAGTCCGGAAACTATTAGAGTTAAAATCTTAATTTTGCACGAAGAACATCAACATCCATGTAAATATTTTGGGTAATAAATTGGCGGACTACCAATGGGGGCGATGCTCCTCCCATATGAATAAAATATACAAAAATTCGTTTATCTGGGAAACTAATAGAGCTGGCTTCTTAAAATTTTGCACGAAGAACTTTAATATTTATCTAAACATTTTGGAGAAAAAGGGCGGACTTTCATTAGGGGGGCTTGGAACCTCCCATAAGAGCAAAAATCCTTTGACATTAATGTCAACCTTTGGGTAATAAATTAACGGACTAGCAAATTGGAACCTCCCATATGAATTAAATATAAAAATTCGTATATCTGAGAAACTATTAGAGCTAGAAAATTCAAATTTTACTTTAAAAACTGTGACATTCATGCGAACATTTAAGGAAAAATGGGCGGACTTTCAATGGACCTTGGCATCTCCTATATGAATTAAATACAAAATTTCGTATAACTGGGAAATTATTATAACATTCAAATTAATCATAAGTTACATTAAAATCTAAATTAACGTTTGGATAAATTAGCGAACTTGCAATAATTTGAGTGGCATCTCCAATATGTAAAAAATGTATATCTGAAAACTATTATAGTTAGAATTTTCAAAATCGTAAAGTGTTTTTTACTTACATTGCTTTAAGGGTAGCAAAGCACACTGCGTATAGCTAGTTATATTATAATGAAAGAGAACCGTCATAGTACTAGATTGATTAAATCAACAAAATCTGGTATAAACTCTCAAAGATGTGAACTTTCAAAGTTTTATACCTTTTGCCGTTATCATAAAATGGCACAAAAACCAATTGGATCAAAAATGGACATTACGACACATAATAACTCACGCTTTGTGGGACACCTTTTACTGCTGATGACGTCAGAATTCACACGATGGAATTTCAGAAAAAATTTGAATGCGTCGTCCTTTGGATCCCAAAACATACCAAGTACCTTTTCAGTTGAGCCGTCCATCTCATTTAAGCCACCTGAGAAACTGACCTGATGATTTAAACTGCCTTCTAGAGCCACGACCACCTCTGATGAATTCGATGTAAAATTACGCATTTCTAAACCAGCAGCTTTATGTGTTTCTCCAACTTGTATGGCTATTTCAATGGCTTTTAACGGGCTATCAAAACTATCTACAAAATCATCTACGTGATGATGATCCAGAATTGACTTCACGGCTCTAGGGAAACGATGTCGATACTCCATTGCATTTGTTTCCTTCACATAATGGGCAATATAGGGCGAACAGGCAGCTCCAAACGTCATCACAAGCATCTCATACACTTCAGGTGGACCACTTTCATTATCTCGCCACAAGAACCTCTGCGAACACCTGTCTTCTTCAGCAACAACAACTTGATGAAACATTTCCTTTATGTCTCCGCATTCAATGAGACACCTTCCACCTTTGCTGCCGCATCAAACACAAAACGAATTTTCCCTGGCCTAGGTTAACGACACCAAATTGGGGCAAGTACCACGTTCTCGGATGAAATGTATCAACTTCACTCAATGACAATTTGCGTACATAATTAACTCAATGACAATTTTCAAATATTCATTCATTATTTTCTTATAAGCCACACCAAAATCCGCATTATTTATCATTTTTCTTTCCAATCCAAAAAATCGATTAAGAGCCATGGAATAACTATCCGGCAGGACTACGTCATCATTACACCATAGTAGTCTGGACTCAAATCTTCCGCAACCCTCTTCGTCGAGTTTCTCAATATCTCCCGTGCACGCAAATCATCTCTTGACTCAATCACTGGTAGTGCCTTAACACCAAAATTTTCTGTTTCAAAATAACTTGCCACCAACATATTCAAATTATCCAACTGTGTTGTCAGCAAACAAGTTTGTGTTCCAGGGCGACCTCCTTTCACGTTTCCAAAAACAAGCCATCCAAGAGGCGACTTGGCAGCATATGGACCAGCATCTTCCAAAGGGACTATTTCATCAGGCAATCCTAAATGGCAATGATCTAAACCAATTAGTACCTTTGGATCCACACATTCATTGGAGCATAAAGGAACACCACAATTCTTTACTAAATCCACATTCAAACTCTGACTAGGCAACTTCAAATTCGAGACACCATACACATTTTTCAAAGCATATTTCCTCTTCTTATTAACACCGCTCACATGAAGATCGACCACCATGATAGCTTCTTGTGCCGATTTACCACCATACCAACTCAAATTCAATTGACTTTGTCGACCATGCAGTCCAAGCTGTCTCACTAAAGAGCTATCCATCATCGTGACCGAAGAACCTTCATCTAGGAGTGCATAAGTTTCAATAACAGAATTTGGTCCATAAAGAACCACTGGGAGCACTGGACAACAAATCACTTTTTTCACTAGCACTGGAAATACAACGAAGCACTGGCTCGACTGTTGAAGCTCTCTCTGTTGGCGGCACATTTGTGGATCGTTCACTTGGTTCATTAGGTTTAGTTTCATGCAATAATTTATTGTGATTTCTTTGGCACTTTTCCATGGGACACTGCTTACGCCGACGACAATCTTTACTTGAATGGCCACCACTGAGACACGAAAAACACAACATCAATCTCTTCACTTCACTCCATCTATTAGGCACACTCAATTCTAAAAATTTCTTACAATCAAATATTTTATGTGGGCCAACACAATAAAAACATTTTAACTGCCGTTCTGGTCCATCAGAAGCATATAAAACCACTTTTCGTTTTGGATCACTGCTAGATCTACTGCCACTTGAACTACTTATTTGCACACTTCTTACCAAATTAGCAACACGCTGGAGCCAGGTACTAAAATCCAAAATAGTCGGGAACTGAGGTAAAGTTGAAGCAAACTGGGCCCAATCCAAACGTTTACTCATTGGCAGCTTCTGGACTAACTCCTCCATCAGAGTTGGATTCGACAAATGTTGATGACCATTGGCAGATTCCAAAAATGCTGCTAAATTTCTGACCTTAATGGAATATGGCACCAATTTATCGATCGCGTTTTCTGCCATGGGCTCAATTTCCTTCATATGTTGCAATTGGCATCGAATAAGCAACTCTGGACGACCATATTGTAGCTTTAATTGTTCTATAACTGTTGGCACATTATTTGGGTGGATGAGTAACGACTTCACGCATTCTCTGGCTTCACCTTTCAAAGCCTTCTGCAATCTCAAACAATTTCCAAAATTATTGTACGAATATGAAAATATGAAAATTCGGGCAGATCATAAAGTTTGCGTTGTACTGGCATGGGCACTGTAGCAGGGGAAACAAAAAGAGGCTGAGATGTCATCAACTGGTCTGACTGACTACCATAGGAATATGGCGTTGGATTCCGACAATCAACCATGTCTTCAGGGCCACTGTTCATACTTTGAATGACTGGCGCATTTTGTCCAATAACACTTGGCATGTTTAAATTTTGATTTGCGACACATTTGCTAAACTTTCAGTTCCGGCAGGCGTGGAACTTTTCACATTTTGGCTTGTTGCCGTCTGCAAACGAGAGCTTTTTCTAGCTGGCGACCGTTGCATTATGAATCTCAAATGTTTTCAAAGGGCACACATATTAAACAGCAACACACTCCAAATATTTCACAAAAAATAAATTTGTTCCGGCAGGCTTGGGGCTACACAAAAATTCACAAATTAATTGTTATTCAATGTAGATTAAAATTTAATTGCTCCGGCAGCCATGGAACCACAATATATCACAAATAAAAAACTCAATTATAATTTGTTCCACCAGGACAGCAAATAACTTCACATAAATTCAGCTTAATAAAATTAAATTCAGCTTAATAAAAGTTACTCGTTCCGTCATATAAGGAACCACAAAAATGCACACAATTATTTTAAACACTTTGTTCCAGCAAATATAGAACCACTTCACAATTATTTCAATTTGTTCCGACAGCTTGGAACCACAAATCAAATATCCAAAATATTTTATTTGTTTCGGCAGCTTAGAACCACAAATCAAATAAAGGCTTATCTTGTTCAAGTACCTTGGAACACCTTCGCTCAAGATTTCAAATAAATTTGGTTGTACCGGCAGACATGGAACACAACTGCACCAAGGAATGCGAAATAAAATTTATCGCTGGCTGCGACCTGACCCTTCATGTTGAGGACAGCGAATTTAACAAGTCCCAAATAAATGAACCACAAATTTAAAATTAATGATGCATATATTTAACAATGATCTTTCAATAAGTATCACTAACAATTTGGTAAATAAGACAAAATTAAACAACATTAAGCGGTAAGTCGCTTAAGTTTTTTATAAGTTTCTTTTGTAATAATTTAATTTTTTTAATAGAAATAAACGGTTGTTAAATATATGCATCATTAATTTTAAATTTGTGGTTCATTTATTTGGGACTTGTTAAATTCGCTGTCCTCAACATGAAGGGTCAGGTCGCAGCCAGCGATAAATTTTATTTCGCATTCTTTGATGCGGTTGTGTTCCATGCCCGCCGGAACAACGAAATTTTATTTCGCATTCCTTGGTGCAGTTGTGTTCCATGTCTGCCGGTACAACCAAATTTATTTGAAATCCTGAGCGAAGGTGTTCCAAGGTACTTGAACAAGATAAGCCTTTATTTGATTTGTGGTTCTAAGCTGCCGAAACAAATAAAATATTTTGGATATTTGATTTGTGGTTCCAAGCTGCCGGAACAAATTGAAATAATTGTGAAGTGGTTCTATATTTGCTGGAACAAAGTGTTTAAAATAATTGTGTGCATTTTTGTGGTTCCTTATATGACGGAACGAGTAAAACTTTTATTAAGCTGAATTTATGTGAAGTTATTTGCTGTCCTGCTGGAACAAATTATAATTGTGTTTTTTATTTGTGATATATTGTGGTTCCATGGCTGCCGGAGCAATTAAATTTTAATCTACATTGAATAACAATTAATTTGTGAATTTTTGTGTAGCCCCAAGCCTGCCGGAACAAATTTATTTTTTGTGAAATATTTGGAGTGTGTTGCTGTTTAATATGTGTGCCCTTTGAAAACATTTGAGATTCATAATGCAACGGTCGCCAGCTAGAAAAAGCTCTCGTTTGCAGACGGCAACAAGCCAAAATGTGAAAAGTTCCACGCCTGCCGGAACTGAAAGTTTAGCAAATGTGTCGCAAATCAAAATTTAAACATGCCAAGTGTTATTGGACAAAATGCGCCAGTCATTCAAAGTATGAACAGTGGCCCTGAAGACATGGTTGATTGTTGGAATCCAACGCCATATTCCTATGGTAGTCAGTCAGACCATTTGATGACATCTCAGCCTCTTTTTGTTTCCCCTGCTACAGTGCCCATGCCAGTACAACGCAAACTTTATGATCTGCCCGAATTTTCATATTCGTACAATAATTTTGAAAATTGTTTGAGATTGCAGAAGGCTTTGAAAGGTGAAGCCAGAGAATGCGTGAAGTCGTTACTCATCCACCCAAATAATGTGCCAACAATTATAGAACAATTAAAGCTACAATATGGTCGTCCAGAGTTGCTTATTCGATGCCAATTGCAACATATGAAGGAAATTGAGCCCATGGCAGAAAACGCGATCGATAAATTGGTGCCATATTCCATTAAGGTCAGAAATTTAGCAGCATTTTTGGAATCTGCCAATGGTCATCAACATTTGTCGAATCCAACTCTGATGGAGGAGTTAGTCCAGAAGCTGCCAATGAGTAAACGTTTGGATTGGGCCCAGTTTGCTTCAACTTTACCTCAGTTCCCGACTATTTTGGATTTTAGTACCTGGCTCCAGCGTGTTGCTAATTTGGTAAGAAGTGTGCAAATAAGTAGTTCAAGTGGCAGTAGATCTAGCAGTGATCCAAAACGAAAAGTGGTTTTATATGCTTCTGATGGACCAGAACGGCAGTTAAAATGTTTTTATTGTGTTGGCCCACATAAAATATTTGATTGTAAGAAATTTTTAGAATTGAGTGTGCCTAATAGATGGAGTGAAGTGAAGAGATTGATGTTGTGTTTTTCGTGTCTCAGTGGTGGCCATTCAAGTAAAGATTGTCGTCGGCGTAAGCAGTGTCCCATGGAAAAGTGCCAAAGAAATCACAATAAATTATTGCATGAAACTAAACCTAATGAACCAAGTGAACGATCCACAAATGTGCCGCCAACAGAGAGAGCTTCAACAGTCGAGCCAGTGCTTCGTTGTATTTCCAGTGCTAGTGAAAAAAGTGATTTGTTGTCCAGTGCTCCCAGTGGTTCTTTATGGACCAAATTCTGTTATTGAAACTTATGCACTCCTAGATGAAGGTTCATCGGTCACGACGATGGATAGCTCTTTAGTGAGACAGCTTGGACTGCATGGTCGACAAAGTCAATTGAATTTGAGTTGGTATGGTGGTAAATCGGCACAAGAAGCTATCATGGTGGTCGATCTTCATGTGAGCGGTGTTAATAAGAAGAGGAAATATGCTTTGAAAAATGTGTATGGTGTCTCGAATTTGAAGTTGCCTAGTCAGAGTTTGAATGTGGATTTAGTAAAGAATTGTGGTGTTCCTTTATGTGTGGATCCAAAGGTACTAATTGGTTTAGATCATTGCCATTTAGGATTGCCTCATGAATAGTCCCTTTGGAAGATGCTGGTCCATATATATAGATATAGATATATATATATATAATATATATATATATATATATATATATATATATATATATATATATATTAGAATATATATATATATATATATATATATATATATATATATATATTATATATATATATATATATATATCTATTATATATATATATATATATATATATCTATAATATATATATATATATATATATATATATTTAGGTCCTGTTTCCAGATTATGCATTATCACTTTGAGGTACAATTTTATTTGTATTTCAATATCGTAACAAACACAAAATGCATTTACATAATTTTGAATGCTTTCCACAGATACAATTTTTCGGAACGTTAATTAAGATTTTAATATAAATTTAAAAAAATCTAATATTTTCCCAGATATACGAAATTTTTTGCTCCCCACTGAAAGTCCGCCCATTATTCTCTGAATGTTCACATGAATGTAAAAGTTCTTCAATTTTAATTTGAAGATTCTAGCTCTAATAGTTTCTCAGATATACGAATTTTTATACCCACCATCAAAAAAGATGGGGGGTATATTGATTTTGTCATTCCGTTTGTAACACATCGAAATATTGGTCATAGACCCACAAAAGTATATATGTTCTGGGTCCTCATTAAATTCTAAGACGATCTAGCCATGTCTGTCCGTCTGTCTGTCTGTCTGTTGAAAGCACGATAGAGTCCGAATGGAAATGGAAATTTCACATAAATATTTCTTATAGGTAAGGTTTGTTTGGTATTGAAAATGGGTAATATCGGGCCACGTTTTCGGATAGCCCCCATACAAGTGGCTCCTCGAAAAGCAGCTTTCACAGTCATAACTTGTTTAAAAATACGAATATAGCGATGAAATTCGACATAAGTAAGTTTCTTATGATCCAAAATCACTATGCAAAATTTTATGAGGATCGGTCCATAATTGACCCTACCCCCCATATAAGGTCCTCTTCAAATATGACTTTAACGCTCATTACTGGCTTAAAAATACTAGTATATAGATGAAATTCGACATAAGTAAGTTTCATACGAGTCAAATCTATATACAAAATTTTATGAGGATCGGTCCATGATTGACCCTATCCCCCATATAAGGTCCCCTTCAGAAAATGACTGCAACGCTCATTAATGGCTTAAAAATACGAGCGTAGCAATGAAATTCGACACAAATAAATTTAATACGAACCAAACTCTGTCTACCAAATTTTATGAGGATCGACCCATAATTGACCCTACCCCCCTATATAAGGTCCACTTCAGAAAATTACTTTAACGCTTATAACTGGCCTAAAAATACGAGTATATAGATGAAATTCGACATAATTAAGTTTCATTCGAATCAAACGAGGTTTGATGGTGGGTATATAAGATTCGGCATAGCCGAATATAACACTCTTACTTGTTCTATTTAATTTATATGGGGGCTCCAAAATGTTCAGATGAATATTTAAGTTCTTAGTGCAAAATTTGATGAATTTAGTTCAATTAGTTTCCCAGATAAACTAATTTTTGTATTGTATTAATATGGGAGGTGCCGCTCCCCCACTGGTCCGCCAATTTATTTCCCAAAATGTTTACATGGATTTTAAAGTTACTCGTGCAAATTTTTAATATTCTAACTGTAATAGTTTCCAAGATAAATGAATTTTTGTATTTAATTTATATGGAGGGTACCACGCCCCCTAATGCTATTCCGCCCACTTTTTGTCTTAAATAATTATATTGATACTAAAGTTGCTACGAAAAAATTTGAAGACTTTAGCTGTTATATTATCTCAGATATACTAATTTAATATTTTCTTAATATGGGAGTGGAACGTCGCCCACTTGAAATTTCAACATAAAAAGTAGCCTATAGTTCCTTCCAGACATACAGGAAGAAACTGTAAAAATTTCAGGAAAATCGGTCCAGCCGTTTAGCAGTCTTTAAAGTCCAAACAAACAAACAAACAAACATACATACAAACACACTTTCATTTTTATATATATAGATTATTGATTGATTTTCTTAAACCATCATTTGATAGAAAACACTCATAGCTTTCATTTATTTATATCATGAGTTCCAGAAAAGAACACAAAAAAAAACTGACAATTTTTGACCTCATGTATTCCAGTTTTCTTCATATTATCAATATACATCATATGTTTTTTATGTAGAAAATAAAACAACTCCGTTTTTTATTTTGAAAAATTTCAACAGAAGCGAATTTTGTGGCGATTTTAATTTGTTAGAAAATTAAAAAAAAAAAAAAAAAAAAATCAAAAAGGTATAAAACTTTGAAGGTTCATATCTTTGAGAGTTTATACCGGATTTTGTTAATTTAATCAATCTAGTACTATGACTGTTCTCTTTCATTATAATATAACTAGCTATACGCAGTGTGCTTTGCTACCCTTAAAGCAATGTAAGTAAAAAACACTTTACGATTTTGAAAATTCTAACTATAATAGTTTTCAGATATACATTTTTTACATATTGCAGATGCCACTAAAATTATTGCAAGTTCGCTAATTTATCCAAACGTTAATTTAGATTTTAATGTAACTAATGAATAATTTGAATGTTATAATAATTTCCCAGTTATACGAAATTTTGTATTTAATTCATACATAGGAGATGCCAAGATCCCATTGAAAGTCCGCCCATTTTTCCTTAAATGTTCGCATGAATGTCACAGTTTTTAAAGTAAAATTTTTTTTAAATTCATATGGGAGGTTCCAATTTGCTAGTCCGTTAATTTATTACCCAAAGGTTGACATTAGGTTAGGTTAGGTTGATAGGAGGATGTATATATGAGGTTGACATTAATGTCAAATGATTTTTGCTCTTATAGTTTCCCAGACGATTTTTTCTATTTAATTCATACGGGAGGTTCCAACCACCCCTAATGAAAGTCCGCCCATTTTCCCTCAAAATTTAGCTCTAATAGTTTCTCAGATACACGAAATTTTCTTTTTAATTCATATGGGGGGGTGTTCCAAGCCCCCCTAATGAAAGTCCGCCCTTTTTCTCCAAAATGTTTAGATAAATATTAAAGTTCTTCGTGCAAAATTTTAAGAAGCCAGCTCTATTAGTTTCCCAGATAAACGAATTTTTGTATACCCAAAATATTTACATGGATGTTGATGTTCTTCGTGCAAAATTAAGATTTTAACTCTAATAGTTTCCGGACTTCTAGTCCGCACCCGTTTTCATTAAATAATCATATTGACACTAAAGTGTTAAGACACTGTGAAAATTTCAAAAAAATCGGTTTAGCCGTTTAGCCGTCTATAAAGTCCAAACAAAATAAACATACATACATACAAACACACACATATATATATATATATATATATATATATATATAGATAGATAGATAGATAGATAGATAGAGTAAACAAATCGTGTTTTATTCAACATAAAAGCACAACAAAAGTGGTGACGAGGACGGTGAAATAAAAATTATCTGTTTTTTTACAAAATGTCTCAAACAACGATATCCGACGACAAAGTTCTTACACGTTTGGAAGATCAGCAAAACGCTATGCACTACAGCAAATGGCACAATTATTACAGGCACAAGCCACACTAATGGAATCATTGTCATCATTCAATCACTAATGGAATCATTTCAAACTACATTCTGCCAATGAAACCAGTTGACATGTCTCTAAAGGACACTGTTGACAAGATGAACAAACCTTTCGGCAAAGCTGAAACACAAGATTCACAACGCTACAAATGCCTGCAACTTGCAAAAACAGATGATGAGGATTTTAAAAATCGATCAGTTCAAGTGTTTAATTTTTGCATTGGGTCTTAAATCAAGTAAACACACAGATATTCGCGTACGTTTATTTAAAATTTTAAATAAAGTTTCCGAAACAACAAATTTGGATAAACTGGTAGACGAAACACGTATAATGGATTTGAAATCTGATAATATAATGATTGAATACCAAACAAAATCAATTGGATCTGTTAACGAAAAGGAGCACAAATGCACCAAATGTCAACTCGAGGACAACTACTGCTCCAGCTCCAAGACCATTAGAACAAAATCAACACAAAATGACAACAAAGACAAATTCCAAGGGAAATCAAAATTTCGTAAGCATTCAACTGTGACGATCAATAACACTATTCGACTTCAGATAGACACAGCATCGGATATTTCAATAATTTCTTTTGAGACATGGGAAACCATTGGCACACCCGACGCCTATGCTACAAAGGATAGCGCTAGTGATGTAAATACCAACAACATTAATCTCCTAGCTATGTTTGAATGCGATGTAACAATTAATGACGTCACAAAAAGAGTAAGCTGCTATATCACAGATATAGACCAGCTGAATATCATGGGAATCGATTTTATTCAAGCCTTCGATCTCTGGGATAAACCAATATCTACTTGGTGTAGACAAATTAAATTCGATGACGAAATAGCTAGACTTAAGGAAAATTATCAACCCGTTTTTGATAACAGTACTTTGGGACTTATAAGAAACGCAGCAAGACTCGAAATCGAAGCAGGACTACAGAGATTGGAAAATGCAAACATTATTTCTCTTGTGGATACATCAAAGTACGCCGCACCAATTGTGGTCAGTAATTAAAATTTGCGCGGATTATTCTACGGGACTAAACTCAATAGTTGAACCGAATTATTATCCATTACCCACGCCAGAAGAAATTCTGTCCGACTGCAACAATTGTATTATCTTCAGTCATTTGGATTTGTCGGATGCATATCTTCAAGTCGAAGTGGATGATGACACCAAAGAACTGCTCACAATAAACATCCACAGAGATTTATTTAAATTTAATCGTTTAACACCTGGTATAAAATCAGCTCCAGGAGCATTTCAAACGATCATGGACCAACTATGCTCTGGTATAGAAGGCGCCAAGGCTTATTCAAGATTTTAGATTCCGTCTAAAATTTGAAAAATGCAATTTTTCAAAAAGCAAATTACATATCTTGGATAGAATATAAACAGTAATGGTATTCAGCCTGATCCAACAAAGATTACAGCAATTCAAAATTTTAAAACACCGCAAAACATCTCGATAAATCATTATGGCAAATTCGTGAATAACATGCGAAACCTCAGAAAGCCTCTTGATGACCTATTGAAAAAGGAGAACACATTTAATTGGACTTCAGAATGTCAGGAATCATTGGAAAACTTTAAACAAATTTTAACCTCAGATATGTTACTTACACACTACAACCCAGATTTACTGATTCACGTAGCCGCTGATGCATCATTTCACGGTATAGGTGGCGTGATCTATCACACATTTCCTGATAACAGCATGAAGGCAATTCATCACATATCAAGATCTCTCACACCAGCTGAACGTAATTATAGCCACATTGAGAAGGAAGGCTTAGCTCTAATTTTCGCCGTACAACGCTTCCACAAGATGTTGTTTGGACGCAAATTTACGTTGCACACCGATTACAAACTATTCCTCGCAATTTTCGGCTCAAAGAAAGGTATTCCCGTGTACACAGCCAACAGACTACAACGCTGGTCTTTGACTCTGCTAACCTATGACTTCGATATCAAATATACGAACACTAAGGATTTCGGTCATGCGAACGTATTATCCAGAATCATGAGAAACCAACCGGACAACAGGACACATTGCTGCAGAAAGATGTAAGTCAATCGCTCGCAGTTACGTTTATTTGCCTTGTATTGACAAGCAAATTGAAGATTTCATCAAAAAGTGTCAAAACTGTCAATAAGCTCCTGGCCAATAACAACTCGATCGCTCGGACAACGGGGCGCAGTTTTGCTCAGAACAATATCAAAACTGGTGCAAGGAAAGAGCTATAGAATACACAAGAACTGTACGTTTTCATCCCAGATCCAACGGACAAGCGGAAAGATTCGTAGATACCCTAAAACGCGCTCTCAAAAAGGCAGAAGGGGAGGATACACCTACCACATCACTACAAACATTCCTGGAAGTCTATAGATCAACACCTAATCCAAATTCTCCAAATGGTAAGAGTCCTGTGGAATCATTTATAGGTCAGAAAATGAGAACAGTCATCATCAAAAAGCCTAAAGTTACCTAAAGTTAACGTGAAACCAATCAGAAAATGGAGAAACAATATAATACCAAACACGGTACACGAAAGAGAACACACCTCTATGGCGACGAGGTCTACGCTTTAAACTTCCAGGGGAAATCATCGAGAAAATTGGTAACGTAGTTTACAATACCCTGATCTATGTTGGTAATAGAAAAATTCTCGTAAGATCACACACAGACCAACTCCGACCTAGGTATACCGAAAGTGACAACTCATCAGAAAAATCTAATCTACCTTTGTTAATATTGCTTGAAGAATTCAAAATAACTCCACAAGTGCAAGAAGAAACTTTTGCAACACCTACAGCTTCACCATGCCCAACTCCAATGCGTATAACCAGCCGTAGACAACCAGTGGAACCATTTTCAAGATCACCGCAATAGTCTTAAGGAGGGAGATGTTAGGGGGCAACCCTATTATGAGGCATCAACATAACAATGTGGCATCACTATGAAATGCAACGCTGCATGCCTCATTAGCTATAAGTTTTTTATGTACAATTCTTATAACCGTTTTTTTGCAGCAAGTTGTGACATGCTAAAGCAAGCATAACTAAATCAATGAATTAAAGTTTATTTTATTATTACATTAAACAAATCGTATTTTTTTTTTTTTCAATATAAAAGTACAACAGTTTAAAAAAATTCATGAAAGGTAATGTTTTGATCGATCTAAATTAATTAATTTTTAATTATTTGAATTTTTTTATAAAAGAATAGCAAACTAAAATACTTCTATCCGAATTTAAATATTAAAAGAGATCTGATAAGTTATATACATAAGTCTCATTTCATTAAAAATGTCGAATATTTGCAGAAAATGTAAAAAATGGATCTGACAGTTTAAACTTAGGTGGAAAATGTATTGGGCATAAGAGAATCCTATTTTTATTGCATCCTAAAGTATAACAGGTAATTACAATATACATATACATTAGTATGTATGTATGTATGTATGTATGTATGTATGTATGTATGTATGTATGTATGTATGTATGTATGTATGTATGTATGTATGTATGTATGTATGTATGTATGTATGTATGTATGTATGTATGTATGTATGTATGTATGTATGTATGTATGTATGTATGTATGTATGTATGTATGTATGTATGTATGTATGTATGTATGTATGTATGTATGTATGTATGTATGTATGTATGTATGTATGTATGTATGTATGTATGTATGTATGTATGTATGTATGTATGTATGTATGTATGTATGTATGTATGTATGTATGTATGTATGTATGTATGTATGTATATTCCATATTATTCATAATATTATTTTTGTTCATTTCGTTAAAGGAATAATGCGTTCCAAAATAAAACTTTTACAATTTGATGGATTGATCATAAAATTTATGGAGAACTACAAAAATATTTTAAAGCCCAACGTTTTACAATTTTTGGAAGTATGCCAGTCAACAGTTGGAATATTAATACAGATTTCCTGAAAATTATCTTATTACAAGGTAATAATTCTAATTTTTTCATACATATTTTATGTATTAATTTTAATTATTTTTTCAATTATTTCAATAAAAACTATAAAATTTAATTTTATTTAGATTTATTTTAATAGATTTTATGTTGGTGAGTATACAAATAGAAGTAGAGAAAATGTATCTTCTAGAAGAAGAGTAAACTCATCTTCTAGAAGACAAGAATACTCATCTTCTAGAAGAAGAGAATACTCTACTTCTAGAAGAAAAGAAAACTCATCTTCAAAAAGAAGAGAAAACTTCTAGCAGATAAAATAGGAACATTTTTAGAGTTTAAGATAAGAACACTTTTAAATGATACTAAGAAGTCACTCCAAAAAGTGACTTCCTAGTTACATTACTTCCAAGAGTCATCTAGAAGTTTTTTCTGAAGGTCTTCTAGAAGTATCATCCACGTTACGCTTAGACGTCCACCACCTGGGAATATTATATTCCCCGCGGACTAAAAAACTGAAAAAACAACATGGAAAAAAATAGAAAGATACGGTGCAGGGCCTAAATAACCCAGTACCGGCGGCAAGTGTTGATCCACTCGCGAGTCACGTGTCGTCGTCATCCTGCAATCGTGAGCAAAATACTACTACGGGGGTGGGTACCTTGGCCTCCATGGCGGACAATGCGTCAAGTGTACAGCATGCCATTGGAAAAAACATAGGGGTGAAAGAGAGAGCTCTAAGCTACCTCAGCCTTTAAATATAGGTCAAGGTTCCCACTCTGAATCCTCAGATGATAATAACAACATCATTATAGCAAGTCCCAAAAAGGATGAAGTAGAGCAAATGGTGAAAAAAGTGAGTGATAGCATAGCTAAACTACCTATTACTAAGAAAAGACTATCTGGAGCACAGAGGAGGATGTTGAAAAATATGCTTCAGGAAATCATAGTTAGTCAATCCAACGACACTCCAAAGGAAAAATCGGACTCTCTCACAAGATCTGAGGCAAAGAGGATCAGGTCTCTCGAAGAGTTGACAACTGAGAATAAACCTAAGAAGAAAAAGAGCTCCCCTTCATCTAATACACAGTCAAAGCCAAGCCATACTTCACTCAAAGGAACCTCAAGTCAGAATCCTGAGAGTAAGGGTGACAACGCCAAGATAGATATTCCGAAGACAATCACGTCGGCGAAATCAACATCGAAGGTACGGGTATTTCAAAAGAAGTACCGAAAAGCGAGGAAAGAGAGACTAGACAGTGGAAAAGGAAAATAGTGAAGACTGATCTTGCTATGCCTGATAAGGACACCGCAGTGCCATCAATGGTACCCACTGCATCAATGGCTACTTCAGGTTACCAGGAGGAGTCAAATCTAACGAACGGGTATGTGATTGAGGTTATCAAAATAAATCTCCATCGGAGCGAGACTGCTACCAATGCTCTGATGGCTAAAATTAACACAGGTAAGATACATATAGCTTTAATCCAGGAACCTTGGACGATTTGCAACAAGGTTTCTGGATTAAGTCACGTAAATTTCCAACTTTTCTACGCTGATAAAGCGTCTCGACCGAGAACAAGAACTTATGTTTTCTTCTCTCAACAGGATTGTGGCAACATATACCTTGCATCTGTTTACCTGCCTTTCGATTCTCCGACACTACCACCAACGTCGGAGCTGATGAAACTGGTCGAAGAGGCTCAAAGAAAAAATAAGAAAATTGTAATAGGTTGTGATGCCAACTCCTACCATGTAGCTTGGGGTAGTACAAACACCAATCGCAGGGGGCAAGCCCTTATGGATTTCCTTAATACTAAAGACTTGATCACATCGAACTTAGGTAATAAAGCTACCTTTGTCAATAGAATCAGAGAAGAAGTATTAGATATAACTATATGTTCAGAATAGCTTATAAGCGAAATTCAGGATTGGAGAGTTTCGGACGAGCACTCCTTTTCTGACCATCGGTACATAAGATTCAAAATACTACGGCCGCCACCAAAGCCGATAAAGTTTCGGAATAAGTCTAAAACTAATTGGACAATGTTCGGTTCCTTACTAAAGAACCGTTTATTTCAGGATACTTTTCAATGACGAAATAAAGAAGACATAGACGCCAAGGTAGAAATATTCACAAGTGCCTTGGTTGAATCGTTCGAGGACAGCTGCCCTCTGCAAGAGTGGAGATCTCCCCAGGAGAAACCCTGGGTAACCGGGGAGATCCGGAACCTTGTTAAGACTCTTCGCAAGCTATTTAACCGGGCACGGCGTAAAAAGACCGGATGAGTATCATAGTAAACTTGGTGAATATAAGAAAACTGTTTGTAAAGCCAACCGAGACTCCTGGAAACTTTTCTGTGAACAGGTCGACGGCGTAAATGACGTATAGAAGATAAAGAATTTCCTATCCAAAACTCATGTCCAACCGAAATCTATGGTCGATGATACGGGCAGGAGGCTGGAGGATATGGAGGAGACAATGAAACTCCTAATGGACTCTCATTTTCCACCCGGTATATCGAATAACATAGATGAACCGATATTGGACGAAGGGGAGGCTAACACGGAAATTGTAATTACAGCGGATATGGTTAAAGGGGCAATCAAGAGCTTCGCTCTCTATAAAGCTGCAGCGCCGGATGGCATTTTCCGGCACTCTTACAGATGGAGGCGGGACTGGTTTCGTACATCTGTCCTAGATGCAAGGGTAATATTTATACCTAAACCAGGGAAACCTAGCTATTCGACAACTAAGTCTTATCGACCGATAAGTCTTACGTCCTTCCTACTTAAAACCTTGGAACGGATAGTCGATAGTATGGTTAAAAGCAGTATACCCGACAAAGACCTAAAATTTAAGCGGCATGCTTATGTAAAGGGACGATTGGTGGAAACCGGTTTAAACGAAGTTGTCCACTACATAGGTGCATCCTTTGATAGCAAACTATATACATTGGCGGTATGCATTGACATCGAAGGCGCCTTCAATAACGTGCACATTGATACTCTTATTCAATCCCTAGACCAGTTTTATGTTGACCGGGTGCCCCGTAACTGGATCAACCACATGCTAAGAAATAGATGGATAAGCTGCGAGATGTACGATATAACTATCAGGAAAAAGGTATTTCGCGGTATACCACAGGGTGGCATTTTGTCACCTTTACTCTGGGTTACCACGATTAATAGGAGAACTATTAACTATGTAGGAGAACTATAGGCATGAAATGGGGTCTTAGTCCTACTATGACAAATTGGATTTATAAAAGTGTAATTAGTTAGACCAATTCTAGCTTATTCTTCAATAATCTGGTGGACTGCTTTAGACAAAAAGTGCAATATCAAACTACTACAGGAAGTTCAGCGTACATACTGCTTGGGTATAAGTGGTGCCATGTGTACTACTTCAACCAAGGTTCTGGAAACGTTGCTAGATATTCCACCCATTGAAGCATATTTAAGATATGAGGCGGCGCTTACAGCCGAACGGCTCTTTACTTTAGGCGAACTGGCCAAAAGCGGTTAAAGGACACGTCATCAATGTATACTGGACACATTGGAAGGTTATATACAATTATCGGACGTGCCTGATCGTATACCAGACACAGAATATGTCGGAAACTTTGAAACGCTGATTCCAGATAAAATGTATTGGTCAAGCGGAACATTAGAGCAAATACCAGTAGGAATCCGTTGTTACACGGATGGCTCTAAATTGGGGTCGGCATGGGGTTCTATATTGAAGACCCAGAAACAGAAATATACCACCGTTTACCAAATCATAACACAAGCTTCCAGGTAGAAGTACGAGCAATAACGGAATGCGTAAATTGGATTAGAATAAATATGGCGCCCACAGCGCTTAATATATATACCGATAGCCAGAAGGGAATTAGGGTGATATCAGGCGATTATTCGTTTGTTTTGCTTTAGGAACAAAACAAAAGAACAAATAAACAAACAGGAATAAAGTGGCCATATTGCCAGCGGCGCTGGTATGTCCGCGTATTGCGCGGCTAAAGCTCGCCGGGTGGGGTGGTTCTTGCCGGCAACCTGTACCATTAACACACACTAACACAAAATTCATACCAGCATTTGGGGTATTTACTAGAAAAAGGGGCCAAAAGTAGTCCTGCATCTCCCTACGGTTATACCTATACACAATATGGCCCTCCCTCTCGAGGATTCAACCTCGCCTTGACGTGATCTTCCTCGACGTCCCTAATCTTCCCTGCAAACATTTAGTCACCCTACTTACCGCCGATTATTAGAAATTTACCACATCATATTAATGACAAAACTTTGAAAATTTCATTTGAACATTATAAAAATTTGTTTATTAATTAAAAATTAACAATATTTCGTAGTATTTTATTTATAATTTTTAGGTTTTTAGCAAATTTTAGGTTTTTTAAAAAAAAAAAAATAGTTTTAATTTTTAACAAATTTAGTTGTAAGTTTTAACGTTTAGTTTTTAGATTTTAACATATAGTTTTTTTCTTTAAGATTTCAACATTTAGCTTTTAAGATTTAACCAAATTTTAGTTTTAAGTATTAAGAAAAAATTTAGTTTAAATTTTAACAGAATTTAGCTTAGCAAATTTAATTTTAACCAAGTTTTTTTTTAGATTATAAATTTCTTATTTTAGCTTTTACTTTTGTATTTTATCTTTTAGTTTTTATATTTAAGCCTTTATTTTTAATAACAAATTTCTTTTAATTCTGTGCCCGTGTTCTGTAACTTTCGAGTCGAGAAAAAACATTGAAATATTAGAGTCTTCCACTTTTTAGTTGCTTGATTCAAATAATTTTTAAACTAAACAAAATACAATTAACCAAAATATATTTGAATTACGTGTGTTCACCCTGTTTTAAACAAGACGATTATACATTTTTCGATTTTTTTGTCGATTCGAAAGTTACAGAACACAGGCACTGATCTGCAGATTTAGACTTCTAAGTAGATTTTAGATTTTAGCTTCTAAGTAGATTTTAAGTTCTGGATTTATTTATAATATTTATTTTCTCTTCTTCCTTCTCTTTACTCTTTGCAGGTCGATGCCAAGAATCCCTCGTCGGAAGCAAGCAGAGGTGGCAATGGAATTGTATTTGTAATTTTTTTGTTACTGTTAAATTTGTGTTTAATTTATTCAAAAAAATAAAATTTTTCTTAAAACTGCTCGAACCAATTAAAATTTTTGCTTTTGGGTTTTACTGCACACTCACCACTTAAGCAAGTGGTTCGGTGATCGTCGTAGAGAAAAAGGACCGACATTTTCTGTTTTAGAGTCCGAGGAACATCGGATCCCATTATGGCTTCCTCACTTTTTTATCTATTTAGCCGTTTGAATATAATATCTTCTTTCTTTTTCCAATCTTTGTTTATTTCCTTCATTTTTTTCTAAACGTCAAATGACGCGTTGCCAACTTTTTACTAATACAGATTTCCTGAAAATTATCTTATTATAAGGTAATAATTCTAATTTTTTCATACATATTTTATGTATTAATTTTAATTATTTTTTACATTATTTCAATAAAAACTATAAAATTAATTTTATTTAGATTTATTTTAATAGATTTTATATTGGTGAGTATACAAATAGAAGAAGAGAAAATTTATCTTCTAAAAGAAGAGAAACCTCATCTTCTAGAAAACGAGAATACTCATCTTCTAGAATAAGAGAATACTCTTCTTCTAGAAGAAAAGAAAACTCATCTTCAAAAAGAAGAGAAAACTTCTAGCAGATAAAATAGGAACATTTTTAGAGTTTAAGATAAGAACACTTCTAAATGACACTAAGAAGTCACTCCAAGAAGTGACTTCCTAGTTACATCTAGAAGAGTCTTTGACAATACATTACTTCCAAGAGTCATCTAGAAGTTTCTTCTGAGGGTCTTCTAGAAGTATCATCCACGTTACGCTTAGATGTCCACCACCTGGGAATATTATATTCCCCGCGGACTAAAAAACTGAAAAAAAAAACAACATGGAAAATAAAAATAGAAAGATGAAAGTTACGGTGCAGGGTCTAACTAACCCAGTACCGGCGGTAAGTTCGCGAGTCAGTGAGAAAATACTACTACGGAGGTGGGTACCTTGGCCTTCGTGGCGGACAATGCGTCAAGTGTACAGCATGCCATTGGCAAAAACATAGGGGTGAAAGAGAGAGCTACCTCAGCCTTTAAATATAGGTGAAGGTTCCGACTCTGAATCCTCAGATGATAATAACAACACCATTATAGCAAGTCCCAAAAAGGATGAAGTAGAGCAAATGGTGAAAAAAGTGAGTGATAGCATAGCTAAACTACCTATTACTAAGAAAAAACTATCTGGAGCACAGAGGAGGAAGTTGAAAAAGATGCTTCAGGAAATCATAGTTAGTCAATCTGTCGAAGATCGATCTGCCGCCATCGCCCGCATTGTAAACGGCTTGATCGACTTCGACTAAAATTGACACTTCCGTGTAAGAACGCCCTGTTCAAAGCGCCAACATAAAGGAGAACAACAGAAGTCACTTGTCATCGACACAGAGAACGAATAACATCAAAAAAACAAACAAACAAATAAAACAAAATTAAAATTCACATTGTATAAAATATAAATAAAAACATTAAAAAAAACTCACTAACAGTGAACGAATACGAAACAATTTTCAATTGTTTACAAAAAACAAAGTGCAGAAACACAAACAAAACAAATAGTGCAACTTACAAACAAAACCAACACGAAGTGCACCAACAACAACCAACATACACCACACTAAAATCAATTTTAATATTGATACATTAAAAACGTTTACCAAACAAAACGAACACAAAGTGTAACAAATAAAGCAGTTTTAAATTTCTTTAAAATTGCAACAATAAAATCTATAAACATTTATTCAAAAGAAGTTCTTGTATTTAATTTAACAACAGCAACGCTAAAGGTTCAAATCAAGTAAGTATAGTCAAGCTCTTTGAATTTACATATCGATCAATACTCGCTGATATACTCGACTGCAATTGTACCCTACATTGTTACATCTCATGTAACAAGCCTTTAAATATTCTGCTTTAGTTCCATCAAACAGAATCAACAAATACAACTTTCGGTTGGAATTTGTTCATGGTCCTTCGTTAATCAAAAAAGAATCAGTAATTTAAATTATTTTAATTTCATTAAAATAAATACAAAGTTTCCATTTGTATAATATTTTGCAAACGTTTGTTCACATATACCTTGTAAATATCAGCTAGTATTGATCACACATATTTTATTTCTTCAAAAATATTGTGTTGTTTTTATACACTTTTAAAATATTTAGTGGAAGATTTTTGTTGCTTTTCTTTATTCTCCAAAAAAATTCTCAAAAAAAAAAAAAAAAAAAATTATTTAAATACTCAGGCTTGTACACAGCTAAAGCGGGAATAAAGCACAAAAGAGAATTGAAAAAAATCTCTTAAGTGTAATTGTTTTTACATTACTTGTGTGTACCCTACACTCAAGAAGTAAAAATTATTAGTTCAACTTTCGCTTTGTACCAAAGTAGATTTTCATACATATAATAAATATAAATCAGATTTTATTAAATTGTGGTATTTCTTTCCATACACCCTTCATTGAAATTCGGCACTTAACATTTTTTATTTTGATTTGTAACATTACTTCTTTTAATAAATTACTTTCGGTAATTAAGTACATTTGCATTTTCATTGCTATATAGTATATAAAAGATACAATGGCTTCGACAATTTGCCTAAGATTCGTTCATGAATATGAAAATTTATTTGATGTATGTAGGAAATTTTCAAATGTTTCCATAGATGATTTGACTGAGTCTCTAGTCGAAACAAAACTTTAAGCTCTTGAAGAAGATTGGCAATCACTTCGCCATGCTTACGAAAGCGTTTATTTAGCTGAAACAGTTAAAGTAGATTTTAAAAATGAAGCAAAATCCAAATTTGAAGACTGTAGAGAGAGTTATCAATATACAAAAGCTGAAATGATGGATTTCATAAAAGCTTCTAAGACATCGTCCGATAATGTTCAAAGAGAAAATGGTCCAACGCTTACCTTCGTAGAAGATCCATCAGCTTACATTAATACGTCCTACGAATCTCCACATTTTGAAATAAATGTTCCGCCCTGTGACGCTCAAGATTTTCATGGTTCCTATGAAGAATGGCCCTCATTCCGGGATATGTTTACAGCTGTTTACATCAGCAAAGTAAGAATGCCCGATGTTCAAAAATTGTTGTATTTACGACAAAAATGCAAGGGAGAAGCAAGTTCAATAGTTAATAAATACCCTTTAACAAATGACGGCTTTCCTTTAGCATGGAAAGCTCTACGAGCACGTTATGAAAATAAACGCATTCTGGTAGATCTACAGCTGAAAACCCTTTTTAACATCCCGCCCGCGGATTTAAAATCTCCAGAAGCAATAAACAACATTCAGACAACAATTAGTGATTGTCTTGCATTGCTATCGTCTCAGGGTATAAATGTTGAACAATGGTATCCCATCCTTATTTATTTGTGCTGCACAAAACTTCCAACAGAAACATTAGCCCTCTGGGAACAATCTCTTGTTTCAAATTCGATTTTACCTTCCTGGTCACAAATGGAACAATTTCTTATAAAACGACATCGGGTTGTGGAACGAATCGTAGGAATGACAAAAGAAAAATTTCAAGACACTCAAAGCTCTATTGACTCAAATAACTATACAAATAATCAAAATGTATTTTCAAAGAATTCTGAATGCATATTATGTAGGAAGAATCATAATTTACGACTTTGTTCCAAATTTTTAAGCTTTTCCCTAAAGCAAAGAAATAGTTTTGTTTCACAAAACGAGATTTGCAAAAATTGTTTATCTCTATCACATAGAGTTACTGATTGCATTAGCCGTTATAGATGCGATCAATGCGATCAATGTGGCAATAAGCACCATAGTTTGCTTCATATATCTAGAAACTATAACTCACAGAATTCTATTGAACCTATAGATTCTACGACGAGTTCTTGTCGTACACAGTCAAACCAAATCACTAATAACCAAAGTTTCAATCGTTCCAATCAAATAGAAACACCAGAGACTTCTCTTCGAGCAAATAACTCTCAGACTCTTCTAAACACAAGTAAGCAATTTTCGTCACCGACATCTCTCTCTTGCTCTTGTCCAAATTCTGCATTCTGGTAATATGCACACAGTTCGTGCGTTAATCGACTCAGGTTCTAAAAGATCCCTTTTAACTGAAAATGCAGCTAGAAGAATTGGGTTAGGCACAGAATGTTCAAATGTAAAAATATGCGGATTGGGCGATAAGCTAGTCGCGAATAGCAATAAAATTTCGAACGTCACATTATTTTCTGAAAGACATAAGACACAACTTAGCTCTAAAGTTGTGATTGTTCGGCAGATCACTAGTCTAATGCCAAATTCTTTAATGCAGATTTCTGATATTTCCGATATAAGTGATATAGATTTAGCTGATCCAAATTTCTTAGTTCCTTCTGAAATTGAGATGATCTTGGGAAGCGATATAATTCCCCATATAGTCTTAGATGGGATGAAAAACAATATAGCAGGAAGTCTGATCGCTCAGAATTCAATATTCGGTTGGTATTTGGCTCAATGAATTCACAAGGCACTTCTCAAGTGTCTTTAGATAGTTCTTGCGAAATGAATCATATCAACAGCTTAATTTCATTAAGAAATGATACTACACATGCCAATTCCTTGGTAATTAAAACATATTCTTTCCAAGAAAAACATTCATGTAAAACTAACAATTCTTTTTCGGCTCAAGAATCAGAGTTAATATATTTCAATAGTTTTCCCCCCGCAGGGTGGCTTACGCCCAATTTTCTTGGAAATATTATTACACCTTTAGTATATAATCTATTATACAGAATTATACCAAATGCGATCCATCTCGCTAATGTTGCTCCGTTGCAACATTTCAAAACACAGCAAATTCCTTTGCAAAAAATTGTACACAATGCGATCCATCTCGCTAAAGTTGCGTTGTTGCAACATGCCAAAACACTGCAAATTCCTTTGCAAAGAATGTTATACAACGCGATCCATATCGCTAATGTTGCGCCGTTGCAACATGTCAAAATATTGCAAATTCCTTTTCAAGGAATTTTATACAAGAACAATGCGCAATTGCACCTTTCATTAAAGTCAAATTCTATTAGCTTACGACATCGCCCAGACTCAAGCAAATCAGAGCAATTCCTTGCAGCTGATATTTGTTTTAGAATTTGCACAAAAATTTTGAATAAAATTCAAAAATTCTTTGAATACACAAAATGGCGTCCGACCATTTATTCATATAAAAATCGTATTGTGCAGCTACATACGATTTAGGAAATATTTTTCTTTCTCTGATCCAGAGACAGTACTCAGGTTTTCAACTAGAGTTATATAGAGCTAATCTACGATTTAAAAAAATAACAATGCGTTATTTTATCGGTCATATATTTCGAAAATATACTGATCAAGTGCATAATACCTATCAAATGTTCAATTTGTTGTCGAAACGATTCTGCTGTTCTATTTTCTTTTCTTATTTCTTTCCAGATAAAGACGAACGCCTTTCAGGATTATTCAAATATAGCATAGCCTGCCGAGAGCTGGAAGTCCATTCCGAAGTTTACCACACTCCAGACAGTCTTCCAATAGTTGGGTGTCTTCAGCATTGCACTAGTGCAAGGGGGCCGCCATGTCGAAGATCGATCTGCCGCCATCGCCCGCATTGTAAACAGCTTGATCGACTTCGACTAAAATTGACACTTCCGTGTAAGAACGCCCTGTTCAAAGCGCCAACATAAAGGAGAACAACAGAAGTCACTTGTCATCGACACAGAGAACGAATAACATCAGAAAAACAAACAAACAAATAAAACAAAATTAAAATTCACATTGTATAAAATATAAATAAAAACATTAAAAAAACTCACTAACAGTGAACGAATACGAAACAATTTTCAATGGTTTACAAAAAACAAAGTGCAGAAACACAAACAAAACAAATAGTGCAACTTACAAACAAAACCAACACGAAGTGCACCAACAACAACCAACATACACCACACTAAAATCAATTTTAATATTGATACATTAAAAACGTTTACCAAACAAAACGAACACAAAGTGTAACAAATGGAACAAATTAAGTGTTCTAATCCAGCTGATTTTTAGCGTTTTTTTTTTATTGCCTTGTAGCATTTTACTTTCTGAGTGCAGTAATGGAAAAAAAGTTATCCGGTCTATTAGGGTCCGGGAGTTATGGGCCTCCAAAGGTCTGATATATAATTGGATATATCTCGATCACTGATAAACGGATATGGTCGATATGGGTATCATTGGAAAGGTCTTTGACAGAGCTTTCCACTGATGTGGAATTATTAACCCATTGAGAACCAGGGTGAATTTTTTTGTTTTTTCCTTTGACTTTTTTTAAAAAAGTACCGTTATCTCTAAAACATATCGATATAACGGTACCTCATCTTACGTGAATGTTTGTAGACAACATTTGGGGCTTTCCTTTGATATAGGTTTGAAAGCTATAACCCATGAAATGCAGGAGTTATTTAAGTTTAAAATTTTATATTTTCATAAATTTTGATTTTTATCATATGTAATTATAAATCTAAAGTGCATATTATTTGATATGGTCAATATGGGTATCAGTGGATAGGTCTCTGAAATACCTTTCAATTGATGTATATTGTTACTTATATCACTAACCCATTGAGAACCAGGGTGAATTTTTTTGTTTTTTCATTTGTCTTTTTTTTTTTAAAGTACCGTTATCTCTAAAACATATATATAACGGTACCTCATCTTACGTGAATGTTTGTAGACAACATTTGGGGCTTTCCTTTGATATATGTTTGAAAGCTATAACCCATGAAATGCAGGTGTTATTTAAGTTTAAAGATTTATATTTTCGTAAATTTTGATTTTTATCATATGTTATTATAAATCTCAAGTGCTTATTATTTGATATGGTCAATATGGGTATCAGTGGATAGGTCTCTGAAATACATTTCAATTGATGTATATTGTAACTTATATCATTAACCCATTGAGAGCCAGCGACAATTTGTATATAAATTTCTTTTATTGTTTTTACAAAAGTACCGTTATCTCAAAAATAAATCGATGTAAGGGTACCTCATTTAACATGAAATTGTAAAATATTTGGGCTTTTTTATAATATACGTTTGAAATTTGTAACTCATGAAGTTTTGAAGTTTTTAAGTTAATTTAGAAAGAAAGCATATCTAGGTGAAATAAATTATTAAACAAAGAAGTGGGTAAGTTGTTTCACTTTTTGATGAAATAATTGAATAAAAATATTTCACTTTTTGATTAAATGATTTGAAATTGGTAAAAAGTTGTATAATTTTTTTGAAATAATTTTTATTTTTTGGTGAAATTATTGATTTGAAAATGAAATAGGTGGAAAGCGCCGCAGGCGAAAAATTATTTCAAAAAAATCGCGCGATTTTTTTGAAATAATTTTTCATATTTTGGTGAAATGATTGAATTGTGGGAAAAAGTAATATAGCGCCGCAGGTGAAATGATTGAATTGTGAAAAAAGCAGCCTAGCGCCGCAGGCGAAAAATTATTTCAAAAAAATCGCGCGATTTTTTTGAAATAATTTTTCACTTTTTGGTAAAATGATTGAATTGTGGGAAAAAGTAACATAGCGCTGCAGGTGAAATGATTGAATTGTGGAAGGAAACAGTCTAGCGCCGCAGGCGAAAAATTATTTCAAAAAAATCGCGCGATTTTTTTGAAATTATTTTTCACTTTTTGGTGAAATGATTGAATTGTGAAAAAAAGCAGCATACCGCCGCAGGGGAAAAATTATTTTAAAAAATCGCGCGATTTTTTATGTATGTATGTATGTAGTTGCGTGATTCAAATAATTTTTAAACTGAACACATTACAATTAACCAAAATATATTTGAATTACGTGTGTTCACCCTGTTTTAAACAAGACGATTATAAATTTTTCGATTTTTTTTTGTCGATTCGAAAGTTACAAAACACAGGCACTGGCTGTTAATAGGTTGATATAAATGATATGGACCATATTATATATCAATCAAAAGATATTTCAATACCATTGCATTGATATCCATATCGAATAATAAATAGTCAATCTATACAAATGTATTTCATAAAAACCAAAATTTTTTTAAAATATTAATTTTTAAAGTTATCTAACTTCTGCATTTCATGAGTTAGGTCTTTCAAACATACAACATATGAAAGCTTATAATGTTGTCTATAAGATTTCATGTGACATAAAGTACCTTTATATCGATTTATTTTTGAAATAACGGTACTTTTGTAAAAAAAATAAATAGAAATATATACAAATTGAACCTGGCTCTCAATGGGTTAATGATATAAGTTACAATATACATCAATTGAAAGGTATTTCAGAGACCTATCCACTGATACCCATATTGACCATATCAAATAATAAGCACTTGAGATTTATAATAACATATGATAAAAATCAAAATTTACGAAAATATAAAATTTTAAACTTAAATAACACCTGCATTTCATGGGTTATAGCTTTCAAACATATATCAAAGGAAAGCCCCAAATGTTGTCTACAAACATTCACGTAAGATGAGGTACCGTTATATCGATGTTTTAGAGATAACGGTACTTTTCTAAAAAAAGACAAATGAAAAAACAAAAAATTCACCCTGGTTCTCAATGGGTTAATGATATAAGTTACAATATACATCAATTGAAAGGTATTTCAGAGACCTATCCACTGATACCCATATTGACCATATCAAATAATATGCACTTTAGATTTATAATTACATATGATAAAAATCAAAATTTATGAAAATATAAAATTTTAAACTTAAATAACTCCTGCATTTCATGGGTTATAGCTTTCAAACCTATATCAAAGGAAAGCCCCAAATGTAGTCTACAAACATTCACCTAAGATGAGGTACCGTTATATCGATATGTTTTAGAGATAACGGTACTTTTTTAAAAAAGTCAAAGGAAAAAACAAAAAAATTCACCCTGGTTCTCAATGGGTTAATAATATTTGTCATCTAACGCATCAGTGGAAAGCTCTGTCAAAGACCTTTCCAATGATACCCATATCGACCATATCCGTTTATCAGTGATCGAGATATATCCAATTATATATCAGACCTTTGGAGGCCCATAACTCCCGAACCTTAATAGAGCGGATAATTTTTTTTTCCTTTGTTGAAGTCACAAGAACAAGTACTATCATGTGGTATAAACAAAAGTTTTAAAATCAGCTGGATCAGAACGCTTAATTTATACCAAATATTCTGCTTTAGTTCCATCAAACAGAATCAACAAATACAACTTTCGGTTGGAATTTGTTCATGGTCCTTCGTTAATCAAAAAAGAATCAGTAATTTAAATTATTTTAATTTCATTAAAATAAATACAAAGTTTCCATTTGTATAATATAATTACGACTTTTGCAAACGTTTGTTCACATATACCTTGTAAATATCAGCTAGTATTGATCACACATATTTTATTTCTTCAAAAATATTGTGTTGTTTTTATTAAAATATTTATTTAAAATATTTAGTGGAAGATTTTTGTTGCTTTTCTTTATTCTCCAAAAAAATTCTCAAAAAAAAAAAAAAAAAAAAAAATTATTTAAATACTCAGGCTTGTACACAGCTAAAGCGGGAATAAAGCACAAAAGAGAATTGAAAAAAATCTCTTAAGTGTAATTGTTTTTACATTACTTGTGTGTACCCTACACTCAAGAAGTAAAAATTATTAGTTCAACTTTCGCTTTGTACCAAAGTAGATTTTCATACATATAATAAATATAAATCAGATTTTATTAAATTGTGGTATTTCTTTCCATACACCCTTCATTGAAATTCGGCACTTAACATTTTTTATTTTGATTTGTAACATTACTTCTTTTAATAAATTACTTTCGGTAATTAAGTACATTTGCATTTTCATTGCTATATAGTATATAAAAGATACAATGGCTTCGACAATTTGCCTAAGATTCGTTCATGAATATGAAAATTTATTTGATGTATGTAGGAAATTTTCAAGTGTTTCCATAGATGATTTGACTGAGTCTCTAGTCGAAACAAAACTTTAAGCTCTTGAAGAAGATTGGCAATCACTTCGCCATGCTTACGAAAGCGTTTATTTAGCTGAAACAGTTAAAGTAGATTTTAAAAATGAAGCAAAATCCAAATTTGAAGACTGTAGAGAGAGTTATCAATATACAAAAGCTGAAATGATGGATTTCATAAAAGCTTCTAAGACATCGTCCGATAATGTTCAAAGAGGAAATGGTCCAACGCTTACCTTCGTAGAAGATCCATCAGCTTACATTAATACGTCCTACGAATCTCCACATTTTGAAATAAATGTTCCGCCCTGTGACGCTCAAGATTTTCATGGTTCCTATGAAGAATGGCCCTCATTCCGGGATATGTTTACAGCTGTTTACATCAGCAAAGTAAGAATGCCCGATGTTCAAAAATTGTTGTATTTACGACAAAAATGCAAGGGAGAAGCAAGTTCAATAGTTAATAAATACCCTTTAACAAATGACGGCTTTCCTTTAGCATGGAAAGCTCTACGAGCACGTTATGAAAATAAACGCATTCTGGTAGATCTACAGCTGAAAGCCCTTTTTAACATCCCGCCCGCGGATTTAGAATCTCCAGAAGCAATAAACAACATTCAGACAACAATTAGTGATTGTCTTGCATTGCTATCGTCTCAGGGTATAAATGTTGAACAATGGGATCCCATCCTTATTTATTTGTGCTGCACAAAACTTCCAACAGAAACATTAGCCCTCTGGGAACAATCTCTTGTTTCAAATTCGATTTTGCCTTCCTGGTCACAAATGGAACAATTTCTTATAAAACGACATCGGGTTGTGGAACGAATCGTAGGAATGACAAAAGAAAAATTTCAAGACACTCAAAGCTCTATTGACTCAAATAACTATACAAATAATCAAAATGTATTTTCAAAGAATTCTGAATGCATATTATGTAGGAAGAATCATAATTTACGACTTTGTTCCAAATTTTTAAGCTTTTCCCTAAAGCAAAGAAATAGTTTTGTTTCACAAAACGAGATTTGCAAAAATTGTTTATCTCTATCACATAGAGTTACTGATTGCATTAGCCGTTATAGATGCGATCAATGTGGCAATAAGCACCATAGTTTGCTTCATATATCTAGAAACTATAACTCACAGAATTCTATTGAACCTATAGATTCTACGACGAGTTCTTGTCGTACACAGTCAAACCAAATCACTAATAACCAAAGTTTCAATCGTTCCAATCAAATAGAAACACCAGAGACTTCTCTTCGAGCAAATAACTCTCAGACTCTTCTAAACACAAGTAAGCAATTTTCGTCACCGACATCTCTTGTCCAAATTCTGCATTCTGGTAATATGCACACAGTTCGTGCGTTAATCGATTCAGGTTCTAAAAGATCCCTTTTAACTGAAAATGCAGCTAGAAGAATTGGGTTAGGCACAGAATGTTCAAATGTAAAAATATGCGGATTTGGCGATAAGCTAGTCGCGAATAGCAATAAAATTTCGAACGTCACATTATTTTCTGAAAGACATAAGACACAACTTAGCTCTAAAGTTGTGATTGTTCGGCAGATCACTAGTCTAATGCCAAATTCTTTAATGCAGATTTCTGATATTTCCGATATAGATTTAGCTGATCCAAATTTCTTAGTTCCTTCTGAAATTGAGATGATCTTGGGAAGCGATATAATTCCCCATATAGTCTTAGATGGGATGAAAAACAATATAGCAGGAAGTCTGATCGCTCAGAATTCAATATTCGTTTGGTATATATTTGGCTCAATAAATTCACAAGGCACTTCTCAAGTGTCTTTAGATAGTTCTTGCGAAATGAATCATATCAACAGCTTAATTTCATTAAGAAATGATACTACACATGCCAATTCCTTGGTAATTAAAACATATTCTTTCCAAGAAAAACATTCATGTAAAACTAACAATTCTTTTTCGGCTCAAGAATCAGAGTTAATATATTTCAATAGTTTTCCCCCCGCAGGGTGGCTTACGCCCAATTTTCTTGGAAATATTATTACACCTTTAGTATATAATCTATTATACAGAATTATACCAAATGCGATCCATCTCGCTAATGTTGCGCCGTTGCAACATTTCAAAACACAGCAAATTCCTTTGCAAAAAATTGTACACAATGCGATCCATCTCGCTAAAGTTGCGTTGTTGCAACATGCCAAAACACTGCAAATTCCTTTGCAAAGAATGTTATACAACGCGATCCATATCGCTAATGTTGCGCCGTTGCAACATGTCAAAATATTGCAAATTCCTTTTCAAGGAATTTTATACAAGAACAATGCGCAATTGCACCTTTCATTAAAGTCAAATTCTATTAGCTTACGACATCGCCCAGACTCAAGCAAATCAGAGCAATTCCTTGCAGCTGATATTTGTTTTAGAATTTGCACAAAAATTTTGAATAAAATTCAAAAATTCTTTGAATACACAAAATGGCGTCCGACCATTTATTCATATAAAAAATCGTATTGTGCAGCTACATACGATTTAGGAAATATTTTTCTTTCTCTGATCCAGAGACAGTACTCAGGTTTTCAACTAGAGTTATATAGAGCTAATCTACGATTTAAAAAAATAACAATGCGTTATTTTATCGGTCATATATTTCGAAAATATACTGATCAAGTGCATAATACCTATCAAATGTTCAATTTGTTGTCGAAACGATTCTGCTGTTCTATTTTCTTTTCTTATTTCTTTCCAGATAAAGACGAACGCCTTTCAGGATTATTCAAATATAGCATAGCCTGCCGAGAGCTGGAAGTCCATTCCGAAGTTTACCACACTCCAGACAGTCTGCCAATAGTTGGGTGTCTTCAGCATTGCACTAGTGCAAGGGGGCCGCCATGTCGAAGATCGATCTGCCGCCATCGCCCGCATTGTAAACAGCTTGATCGACTTCGACTAAAATTGACACTTCCGTGTAAGAACGCCCTGTTCAAAGCGCCAACATAAAGGAGAACAACAGAAGTCACTTGTCATCGACACAGAGAACGAATAACATCAGAAAAACAAACAAACAAATAAAACAAAATTAAAATTCACATTGTATAAAATATACATAAAAACATTAAAAAAACTCACTAACAGTGAACGAATACGAAACAATTTTCAATTGTTTACAAAAAACAAAGTGCAGAAACACAAACAAAACAAATAGTGCAACTTACAAACAAAACCAACACGAAGTGCACCAACAACAACCAACATACACCACACTAAAATCAATTTTAATATTGATACATTAAAAACGTTTACCAAACAAAACGAACACAAAGTGTAACAAATAAAGCAGTTTTAAATTTCTTTAAAATTGCAACAATAAAATCTATAAACATTTATTCAAAAGAAGTTCTTGTATTTAATTTAACAACAGCAACGCTAAAGGTTCAAATCAAGTAAGTATAGTCAAGCTCTTTGAATTTACATATCGATCAATACTCGCTGATATACTCGACTGCAATTGTACCCTACATTGTTACATCTCATGTAACAAGCCTTTAAATATTCTGCTTTAGTTCCATCAAACAGAATCAACAAATACAACTTTCGGTTGGAATTTGTTCATGGTCCTTCGTTAATCAAAAAAGAATCAGTAATTTAAATTATTTTAATTTCATTAAAATAAATACAAAGTTTCCATTTGTATAATATAATTACGACTTTTGCAAACGTTTGTTCACATATACCTTGTAAATATCAGCTAGTATTGATCACACATATTTTATTTCTTCAAAAATATTGTGTTGTTTTTATACACTTTTAAAATATTTAGTGGAAGATTTTTGTTGCTTTTCTTTATTCTCCAAAAAAATTCTCAAAAAAAAAAAAAAAAAATTATTTAAATACTCAGGCTTGTACACAGCTAAAGCGGGAATAAAGCACAAAAGAGAATTGAAAAAAATCTCTTAAGTGTAATTGTTTTTACATTACTTGTGTGTACCCTACACTCAAGAAGTAAAAATTATTAGTTCAACTTTCGCTTTGTACCAAAGTAGATTTTCATACATATAATAAATATAAATCAGATTTTATTAAATTGTGGTATTTCTTTCCATACACCCTTCATTGAAATTCGGCACTTAACATTTTTTATTTTGATTTGTAACATTACTTCTTTTAATAAATTACTTTCGGTAATTAAGTACATTTGCATTTTCATTGCTATATAGTATATAAAAGATACAATGGCTTCGACAATTTGCTCTTTCGACTTTAAGCTCTTGAAGAAGATTGGCAATCACTTCGCCATGCTTACGAAAGCGTTTATTTAGCTGAAACAGTTAAAGTAGATTTTAAAAATGAAGCAAAATCCAAATTTGAAGACTGTAGAGAGAGTTATCAATATACAAAAGCTGAAATGATGGATTTCATAAAAGCTTCTAAGACATCGTCCGATAATGCTCAAAGAGGAAATGGTCCAACGCTTACCTTCGTAGAAGATCCATCAGCTTACATTAATACGTCCTACGAATCTCCACATTTTGAAATAAATGTTCCGCCCTGTGACGCTCAAGATTTTCATGGTTCCTATGAAGAATGGCCCTCATTCCGGGATATGTTTACAGCTGTTTACATCAGCAAAGTAAGAATGCCCGATGTTCAAAAATTGTTGTATTTACGACAAAAATGCAAGGGAGAAGCAAGTTCAATAGTTAATAAATACCCTTTAACAAATGACGGCTTTCCTTTAGCATGGAAAGCTCTACGAGCACGTTATGAAAATAAACGCATTCTGGTAGATCTACAGCTGAAAGCCCTTTTTAACATCCCGCCCCGCGGATTTAGAATCTCCAGAAGCAATAAACAACATTCAGACAACAATTAGTGATTGTCTTGCATTGCTATCGTCTCAGTGTATAAATGTTGAACAATGGGATCCCATCCTTATTTATTTGTGCTGCACAAAACTTCCAACAGAAACATTAGCCCTCTGGGAACAATCTCTTGTTTCAAATTCGATTTTGCCTTCCTGGTCACAAATGGAACAATTTCTTATAAAACGACATCGGGTTGTGGAACGAATCGTAGGAATGACAAAAGAAAAATTTCAAGACACTCAAAGCTCTATTGACTCAAATAACTATACAAATAATCAAAATGTATTTTCAAAGAATTCTGAATGCATATTATGTAGGAAGAATCATAATTTACGACTTTGTTCCAAATTTTTAAGCTTTTCCCTAAAGCAAAGAAATAGTTTTGTTTCACAAAACGAGATTTGCAAAAATTGTTTATCTCTATCACATAGAGTTACTGATTGCATTAGCCGTTATAGATGCGATCAATGCGATCAATGTGGCAATAAGCACCATAGTTTGCTTCATATATCTAGAAACTATAGGTTAGGTTAGGTTAGGTTGATAGGAGGATGTATACTACATCAAATCCGAAGAAATACACCTAGGCCACTATCGGGCCTGTTGTGCGCTCCAATTCAAGAAAAAGAAAAAAAAAAAAAAAAAAAAAAAAAAAAATTGTTTACTGAATGTTCAGAAACTCAGTTTCCTGGACGTAATTCCTAAGAATCTTCCAATCGGTGTTGGTTAAGAATGTTATTTCCGGAATAACATCACTTCCAAGATACTTGGATCTAACTTCGACGAATGCCTGACAATCGCAAAGAAAGTGCTCCAGAGTTTCACTGTCCTCTCCACATGCTCTACATTCGTCTGAATTCGCACGTCCAATTTTGTATAGATGTGCTCGTAATCCTGTGTGTCCACTGAGAATACGTACCATCATACTAACCTCAGACTTGCTCATTTTGAGAAGATTTCTCGTCTTGCTCTCATCAGGGTCACCCCATAGAATCTTTGTGGTTCTACCCACCGTTTCATTATTCCAAGAGGCCTTATGGGATTCTCTCATCCATATTTTTAATTCAGCTTTTGTTGCGTCGAATGGTTTTGCGTTTGTCAGGTTAACTACATCGAGCTCCCTTCCCTTTAAAGCTATTACATTCGCCCTTTCGTTGCCGATTACTCCCGAGTGGCCTGGTACCCATATGATGTGAACCTTACCTCTGGGAGAGTATTCAGTTAAAGCTTTCTTACAATCCAATACGGTCTTAGATTTAATTCTATCACCTGATATCGCACAAATTGCCTTCTGGCTGTCGGTAAATATATTAAGCCCTGTGGGCGCCATATTTATTCTAATCCAATTTACACATTCCGTTATTGCTCGTACTTCTGCCTGGAAGCTTGTGTTATGATTAGGTAAACGGTGGTATATTTCTGTTTCTGGGTCTTCAATATAGAACCCCAGACCCACTTTGTCCCCTAATTTAGAGCCATCCGTGTAGCAACGGATTCCTACTGGTATTTGCTCTAATGTTCCGCTTGACCAAGACATTCTATCTGGGATTAGCGTTTCAAAGTTTCCGACATATTCAGTGTCTGGTATGCGATCAGGCACGTCCGATGAATGTGTATAACCTTCCAATGTGTCCAGTATACATTGATGACGTGTCCTATAACCGTTTTTGGCCAGTTCGCCTAAAGTAAAGAGCCGTTCGGCTGTAAGCGCCGCCTCATATCTTATATATGTTTCAATGGGTGGAATATCTAGCAACGTTTCCAGAGCCTTGGTTGAAGTAGTACACATGGCACCACTTATACCCAAGCAGCATGTACGCTGAACTCCCTGTAGTAGTTTGATATTACACTTTTTGTCCAAAGCAGTCCACCAGATTATTGAAGCATAAGCTAGAATTGGTCTAATTACACTTTTATAAAGCCAATTTGTCATAGTAGGACTAAGACCCCATTTCATGCCTATGGTTCTCCTACATATCGCCCAGCACCGATGTGCCTTGTTGATCCTATCCTCTATGTGGTGTCTCCATTTTAATTTCCGGTCAAGTATTACACCTAAGTACTTAACTTTGTCTGTCACCGGTATCTTCTTGCCCAAGAAGCAAGGTTCAGTATATGTAGAAATTTTTGTCTTTCTTGTGAAAAGACAGATTTCCGTCTTCGCCGGGTTAACATTGAGGCCTCTCGGTTGAGCCCAGCTCAAGGCCGTATTCAGAGCCTCCTCAGCTCTTCTACACAAGTAATTTGGATCCTTTCCCTTTAAAAGTATTACGACATCGTCTGCATAGCAGACAGGTCTAAGTCCTTTCTCGGTTAGGGTCCTTAGGAGGCTATTAATCGTGGTGACCCAGAGTAAAGGTGACAAAATGCCACCCTGTGGTATACCGCGAAATACCTTTTTCCTGATAGTTATATCGTACATCTCGCAGCTTATCCATCTGTTCCTTAGCATGTAGTTGATCCAGTTACGGAGCACCCGGTCAACATAAAACTGGTCTAGGGATTGGATAAGGGTATCAGTGTGCACGTTATTGAAAGCGCCTTCGATGTCAATGCATACTGCCAGTGTATACAGTTTGCTATCGAAAGATTCACCTATGTAGTGGACAACTTCATTTAAAGCGGTTTCCACCGATCGTCCCTTTACATAAGCATGCTGCTTATATTTAAGGTCATTGTATGGTATGCTGCTTTTAACCATGCTATCGACTATCCGTTCCAAGGTTTTAAGTAGGAAGGACGTAAGACTTATCGGTCGATAGGACTTAGGTGTCGCATAGCTAGGTTTCCCTGGTTTGGGTATAAATATTACCCTTGCATCCTGCCATTTAACTGGGGTATATGCCAATTTTAAGCATGCAGTGAATATCTGTGACAGATGTACGGAAACCAGTCCCGCCTCCATCTGCAAAAGTGCCGGGAAAATTCCATCCGGCCCTGCAGCTTTATAGGGAGCAAAGCTCTTGATTGCCCCTTTCACCATGTCAGTTGTAATAACTATTTCCGTGTTACCCTCCCCTTCCTCCAATATCGGTTCATCTATGTTATTCGATATACCGGGTGGGAAATGAGAATCCATTAGGAGTTTCATTGTCTCCTCCATATCCTCAAGCCTCCTGCCCGTGTCATCGATCATAGATTCCGGTTGGACATGAGTTTTGGATAGGAATTTTTTTATCTTCGATACGTCATTTACGCTATCTACCTGTTCACAGAAAAGTTTCCAGGAGTCTCGTTTGGCTTTTCGAACGATTTTCTTATATTCACCAAGTTTATTACGATACTCATCCCAGTATACTGCGGTCTTTTTACGCCGTGCCCGGTTAAATAGTTTGCGAAGAGTCTTCCCAAGGTTCCGGATCTCCCCAGTTACCCAGGGTTTTTCCTGGGCAGATCTCCGCTCTCGCAGAGGGCAGCTGTCCTCGAACGATTCAACCAGGGCACTTGTGAACGTTTCCACTTTGGCATCTATATCCTCTTTATTTCGACATTGAAAAGTGTCCTGACCTAAACGGTTCTTTAGTAAGGTCCCGAACATTGTCCAATTAGTTTTAGACTTATTCCGAAACTTTATCTGCTTTGGTGGTGGCCTTAGTATTTTGAATCTTATGTACCGATGATCAGAAAAGGAGTGCTCGTCCGAAACTCTCCAATCCTGAATTTCGTTTATAAGCTCTTCTGAACATATAGTTATATCTAATACTTCTTCTCTGATTCTATTGACGAAGGTAGCTTTATTACCTAAGTTCAATGTTATCAAGTCTTTAGTATTAAAGAAATCCATGAGGGCTTGTCCCCTGCGATTGGTGTTTGTACTACCCCAAGCTACATGATGCGAGTTGGCATCACAACCTATTACAATTTTCTTATTTTTTCTTTGTGCCTCTTCAACCAGTTTCATCAGATCCGACGTTGGTGGTAGTGTCGGAGAATCGAAAGGCAGGTAAATAGATGCAAGGAATATGTTGCCACGACCTTGCTTCAGCACCGTTGCATCCGATGTTGATAATCCTGTTGAGAGGAGAAAACATAAGTTCTTGTGACATAAGATACATGTTCTCGGGCGAGATCCTGTATCAGCGTAGAAAAGTTGGAAATTTACGTGATTTAATCCAGAAACCTTGTTGCGAATCGTCCAAGGTTCCTGGATTAAAGCTATATGTATTTTACCTGTGTTGATTTTAGCCATCAGAGCGTTGGTAGCTGTCTCGCTCCGATGGAGGTTTATTTGGATAACCTCAATCATGGTCATCCATTAAACTGTCTTTCAGCGAGTTGGTGGTCACCTCCTCGCTTTTTGGATTTGACTCCTCCGGATAGCCTGAAGTGGCTATTAATGCAGTGAGTACTGTTGATGGCACTGCGGTGTCCTTATCAGGCATAGGAATAGCAATATTTTTAATAGACACATTCCCAATTCTGGAGAGCATTGCTGTTCTGTCTTCTGGCGGGTGAGTGATTTCCTCCTCGCTTTTAGGATTTGACTCCTCAACGTTGCTAGTACTTGCTAATGATGCTTTGGGTACTGTCTTAGGTGTTTTAGTGTCCTTGTCGGGGCCGGTTTTGACAGCCCTTTCAATCGGCGCCTTCCCAATTTTGGAAAGGGCAACTACACTTTCTTCTGGCGAGTTAATGGTAAATTCCTCGATTATAGGATTTGACTCCTCAACGTTATCAGTAGTGGATACTGATGCTGTGGTCTTAGGTTTTTTAGTGTCCTTTTCGAGGCTTGTTGTAACAGCCCTTCCAATCGGCACCTTCCCAATTTTGAATATGACAGATTTAGAGGCGAAGTAAGCCCTACCTTTATTCTTGGCAAGACTAGCCATGGATTTCTGGTCGATACCTATTACAAATAAAGTTCCCTCAGGTTCTTCTTTCCTGTAAAAGACATCCCATTTTTCCACGGCCAGCTCAGCATTTTGACCTCCAAGAATTTCCAGTATACGTTCATTAGCCAGTTTACTGCCCCATCCTTTTATGTAGACAGTGGACTTTAGGAGCACCGGAAGCTCGCTCTTCTTTGCCAGTCCCAGCCTAGCGCCGTCCCAGGGAGGAGGGATACTTTCCACCAAGTTCTTTAGGGTGCTAACACATTGGTGAGATGCCAACCTCATCAACATCACGCCCATGCTGAACTCGCAGCTCTCGCTCTCTATTGGTTGTTTGCCCTTTGAAGCGATTGCATGGTCCACTATCTTATTGTTGACCAGGTCTTCTATTTTACTCTGTTGGTCTATTGGGATTTTGCCTGTCGGATTACCGGCATCGTAAACTGCATAGCAGAGATCGTCCCGGTGCCTACTTCTGGCAACTTTGGCGTAAGATGGCGGCTCTTTTCCTTTTCCTCCGTCTAGCTTCTCCTTCCTCGTTTTTCGGGGTTTCTTTTGAGATTCCCTTACCTTCGAGGTTGATTTCGCCGACGTGTTCGTCTTCGGAATATCTGGCTTGGCGTTGTCACCCTTACTCGCAGGATTCTCACTTGAGATTCCTTTGAGTGAAGTATGGCTTGGCTTCGACTGTGTATTAGAAGACGGGGAGCTCTTTTTCTTCTTAGGTTTATTCTCAGTTGTCAACTCCTCGGGAGACCTGATCCTTTTTGCCTCAGATCTTGTGAGAGAGTCCGATTTTTCCTTTGGAGTGTCGTGGGATTGACTAACTATGATTTCCTGAAGCATCTTTTTCAACTTCCTCCTCTGTGCTCCAGAAAGTCTTTTCTTAGTAATAGGTAGTTTAGCTATGCTATCACTCACCTCTTTCACCATTTGCTCTACTTCATCCTTTTTGGGATTTGCTATAATGGTATTATTTTTATTATCATCTGAGGATTCAGAGTCGGAACCCTCACCTATATTTAAAGGCTGAGGTAGCTTAGAGCTCTCTCCGAGTACATCCTTCTCTTTCACCCCTATATTTTTGCCAGCGGCATGCTGTACACTTGACGCATTGTCCGCCACGGAGGCCAAGGTACCCACCTCCGTAGTAGTATTCTGCTCACGATTGCAGGATGACGACGACACGTGACTCGCGAGTAGATCAACACTTGCCGCCGGTACTGGGTTATTTAGGCCCTGCACCGTAACTTTTATCTTTTTATTTTTATTTTCCATATTTGTTTTTTTTTTTTTTTTTTTTTTTTTTTTTTTCCAGTTTTTTGGTCCGCGGGGAATATAATATTCCCAGGTGGTGGACAATCTGCCCTCCCTCAGCTTAAGTGAAATTAAAGCTGGGAGAGGACAGATGGTCCATCACCACCCCCTATCCGCCACCCGGGGACGCGCTCGGTAGGAAAAATCTGGAAAACTCCCCCGAGTCTAGAAACTATAACTCACAGAATTCTATTGAACCTATAGATTCTACGACGAGTTCTTGTCGTACACAGTCAAACCAAATCACTAATAACCAAAGTTTCAATCGTTCCAATCAAATAGAAACACCAGAGACTTCTCTTCGAGCAAATAACTCTCAGACTCTTCTAAACACAAGTAAGCAATTTTCGTCACCGACATCTCTCTCTTGCTCTTGTCCAAATTCTGCATTCTGGTAATATGCACACAGTTCGTGCGTTAATCGATTCAGGTTCTAAAAGATCCCTTTTAACTGAAAATGCAGCTAGAAGAATTGGGTTAGGCACAGAATGTTCAAATGTAAAAATATGCGGATTGGGCGATAAGCTAGTCGCGAATAGCAATAAAATTTCGAACGTCACATTATTTTCTGAAAGACATAAGACACAACTTAGCTCTAAAGTTGTGATTGTTCGGCAGATTACTAGTCTAATGCCAAATTCTTTAATGCAGATTTCTGATATTTCCGATATAAGTGATATAGATTTAGCTGATCCAAATTTCTTAGTTCCTTCTGAAATTGAGATGATCTTGGGAAGCGATATAATTCCCCATATAGTCTTAGATGGGATAAAAAACAATATAGCAGGAAGTCTGATCGCTCAGAATTCAATATTCGGTTGGTATATATTTGGCTCAATAAATTCACAAGGCACTTCTCAAGTGTCTTTAGATAGTTCTTGCGAAATGAATCATATCAACAGCTTAATTTCATTAAGAAATGATACTACACATGCCAATTCCTTGGTAATTAAAACATATTCTTTCCAAGAAAAACATTCATGTAAAACTAACAATTCTTTTTCGGCTCAAGAATCAGAGTTAATATATTTCAATAGTTTTCCCCCCGCAGGGTGGCTTACGCCCAATTTTCTTGGAAATATTATTACACCTTTAGTATATAATATATTATACAGAATTATACCAAATGCGATCCATCTCGCTAATGTTGCGCCGTTGCAACATTTCAAAACACAGCAAATTCCTTTGCAAAAAATTGTACACAATGCGATCCATCTCGCTAAAGTTGCGTTGTTGCAACATGCCAAAACACTGCAAATTCCTTTGCAAAGAATGTTATACAACGCGATCCATATCGCTAATGTTGCGCCGTTGCAACATGTCAAAATATTGCAAATTCCTTTTCAAGGAATTTTATACAAGAACAATGCGCAATTACACCTTTCATTAAAGTCAAATTCTATTAGCTTACGACATCGCCCAGACTCAAGCAAATCAGAGCAATTCCTTGCAGCTGATATTTGTTTTAGAATTTGCACAAAAATTTTGAATAAAATTCAAAAATTCTTTGAATACACAAAATGGCGTCCGACCATTTATTCATATAAAAAATCGTATTGTGCAGCTACATACGATTTAGGAAATATTTTTCTTTCTCTGATCCAGAGACAGTACTCAGGTTTTCAACTAGAGTTATATAGAGCTAATCTACGATTTAAAAAAATAACAATGCGTTATTTTATCGGTCATATATTTCGAAAATATACTGATCAAGTGCATAATACCTATCAAATGTTCAATTTGTTGTCGAAACGATTCTGCTGTTCTATTTTCTTTTCTTATTTCTTTCCAGATAAAGACGAACGCCTTTCAGGATTATTCAAATATAGCATAGAATGCCGAGAGCTGGAAGTCCATTCCGAAGTTTACCACACTCCAGACAGTCTGCCAATAATTGGGTGTCTTCAGCATTGCACTAGTGCAAGGGGGCCGCCATGTCGAAGATCGATCTGCCGCCATCGCCCGCATTGTAAACAGCTTGATCGACTTCGACTAAAATTGACACTTCCGTGTAAGAACGCCCTGTTCAAAGCGCCAACATAAAGGAGAACAACAGAAGTCACTTGTCATCGACACAGAGAACGAATAACATCAGAAAAACAAACAAACAAATAAAACAAAATTAAAATTCACATTGTATAAAATATAAATAAAAACATTAAAAAAACTCACTAACAGTGAACGAATACGAAACAATTTTCAATTGTTTACAAAAAACAAAGTGCAGAAACACAAACAAAACAAATAGTGCAACTTACAAACAAAACCAACACGAAGTGCACCAACAACAACCAACATACACCACACTAAAATCAATTTTAATATTGATACATTAAAAACGTTTACCAAACAAAACGAACACAAAGTGTAACAAATAAAGCAGTTTTAAATTTCTTTAAAATTGCAACAATAAAATCTATAAACATTTATTCAAAAGAAGTTCTTGTATTTAATTTAACAACAGCAACGCTAAAGGTTCAAATCAAGTAAGTATAGTCAAGCTCTTTGAATTTACATATCGATCAATACTCGCTGATATACTCGACTGCAATTGTACCCTACATTGTTACATCTCATGTAACAAGCCTTTAAATATTCTGCTTTAGTTCCATCAAACAGAATCAACAAATACAACTTTCGGTTGGAATTTGTTCATGGTCCTTCGTTAATCAAAAAAGAATCAGTAATTTAAATTATTTTAATTTCATTAAAATAAATACAAAGTTTCCATTTGTATAATATAATTACGACTTTTGCAAACGTTTGTTCACATATACCTTGTAAATATCAGCTAGTATTGATCACACATATTTTATTTCTTCAAAAATATTGTGTTGTTTTTATACACTTTTAAAATATTTAGTGGAAGATTTTTGTTGCTTTTCTTTATTCTCCAAAAAAATTCTCAAAAAAAAAAAAAAAAAATTATTTAAATACTCAGGCTTGTACACAGCTAAAGCGGGAATAAAGCACAAAAGAGAATTGAAAAAAATCTCTTAAGTGTAATTGTTTTTACATTACTTGTGTGTACCCTACACTCAAGAAGTAAAAATTATTAGTTCAACTTTCGCTTTGTACCAAAGTAGATTTTCATACATATAATAAATATAAATCAGATTTTATTAAATTGTGGTATTTCTTTCCATACACCCTTCATTGAAATTCGGCACTTAACATTTTTTATTTTGATTTGTAACATTACTTCTTTTAATAAATTACTTTCGGTAATTAAGTACATTTGCATTTTCATTGCTATATAGTATATAAAAGATACAATGGCTTCGACAATTTGCCTAAGATTCGTTCATGAATATGAAAATTTATTTGATGTATGTAGGAAATTTTCAAGTGTTTCCATAGATGATTTGACTGAGTCTCTAGTCGAAACAAAACTTTAAGCTCTTGAAGAAGATTGGCAATCACTTCGCCATGCTTACGAAAGCGTTTATTTAGCTGAAACAGTTAAAGTAGATTTTAAAAATGAAGCAAAATCCAAATTTGAAGACTGTAGAGAGAGTTATCAATATACAAAAGCTGAAATGATGGATTTCATAAAAGCTTCTAAGACATCGTCCGATAATGCTCAAAGAGGAAATGGTCCAACGCTTACCTTCGTAGAAGATCCATCAGCTTACATTAATACGTCCTACGAATCTCCACATTTTGAAATAAATGTTCCGCCCTGTGACGCTCAAGATTTTCATGGTTCCTATGAAGAATGGCCCTCATTCCGGGATATATTTACAGCTGTTTACATCAGCAAAGTAAGAATGCCCGATGTTCAAAAATTGTTGTATTTACGACAAAAATGCAAGGGAGAAGCAAGTTCAATAGTTAATAAATACCCTTTAACAAATGACGGCTTTCCTTTAGCATGGAAAGCTCTACGAGCACGTTATGAAAATAAACGCATTCTGGTAGATCTACAGCTGAAAGCCCTTTTTAACATCCCGCCCGCGGATTTAGAATCTCCAGAAGCAATAAACAACATTCAGACAACAATTAGTGATTGTCTTGCATTGCTATCGTCTCAGTGTATAAATGTTGAACAATGGGATCCCATCCTTATTTATTTGTGCTGCACAAAACTTCCAACAGAAACATTAGCCCTCTGGGAACAATCTCTTGTTTCAAATTCGATTTTGCCTTCCTGGTCACAAATGGAACAATTTCTTATAAAACGACATCGGGTTGTGGAACGAATCGTAGGAATGACAAAAGAAAAATTTCAAGACACTCAAAGCTCTATTGACTCAAATAACTATACAAATAATCAAAATGTATTTTCAAAAAATTCTGAATGCATATTATGTAGGAAGAATCATAATTTACGACTTTGTTCCAAATTTTTAAGCTTTTCCCTAAAGCAAAGAAATAGTTTTGTTTCACAAAACGAGATTTGCAAAAATTGTTTATCTCTATCACATAGAGTTACTGATTGCATTAGCCGTTATAGATGCGATCAATGCGATCAATGTGGCAATAAGCACCATAGTTTGCTTCATATATCTAGAAACTATAACTCAAAGAATTCTATTGAACCTATAGATTCTACGACGAGTTCTTGTCGTACACAGTCAAACCAAATCACTAATAACCAAAGTTTCAATCGTTCCAATCAAATAGAAACACCAGAGACTTCTCTTCGAGCAAATAACTCTCAGACTCTTCTAAACACAAGTAAGCAATTTTCGTCACCGACATCTCTCTCTTGCTCTTGTCCAAATTCTGCATTCTGGTAATATGCACACAGTTCGTGCGTTAATCGATTCAGGTTCTAAAAGATCCCTTTTAACTGAAAATGCAGCTAGAAGAATTGGGTTAGGCACAGAATGTTCAAATGTAAAAATATGCGGATTAGGCGATAAGCTAGTCGCGAATAGCAATAAAATTTCGAACGTCACATTATTTTCTGAAAGACATAAGACACAACTTAGCGCTAAAGTTGTGATTGTTCGGCAGATCACTAGTCTAATGCCAAATTCTTTAATGCAGATTTCTGATATTTCCGATATAAGTGATATAGATTTAGCTGATCCAAATTTCTTAGTTCCTTCTGAAATTGAGATGATCTTGGGAAGCGATATAATTCCCCATATAGTCTTAGATGGGATGAAAAACAATATAGCAGGAAGTCTGATCGCTCAGAATTCAATATTCGGTTGGTATATATTTGGCTCAATAAATTCACAAGGCACTTCTCAAGTGTCTTTAGATAGTTCTTGCGAAATGAATCATATCAACAGCTTAATTTCATTAAGAAATTATACTACACATGCCAATTCCTTGGTAATTAAAACATATTCTTTCCAAGAAAAACATTCATGTAAAACTAACAATTCTTTTTCGGCTCAAGAATCAGAGTTAATATATTTCAATAGTTTTCCCCCCGCAGGGTGGCTTACGCCCAATTTTCTTGGAAATATTATTACACCTTTAGTATATAATCTATTATACAGAATTATACCAAATGCGATCCATCTCGCTAATGTTGCGCCGTTGCAACATTTCAAAACACAGCAAATTCATTTGCAAAAAATTGTACACAATGCGATCCATCTCGCTAAAGTTGCGTTGTTGCAACATGCCAAAACACTGCAAATTCCTTTGCAAAGAATGTTATACAACGCGATCCATATCGCTAATGTTGCGCCGTTGCAACATGTCAAAATATTGCAAATTCCTTTTCAAGGAATTTTATACAAGAACAATGCGCAATTGCACCTTTCATTAAAGTCAAATTCTATTAGCTTACGACATCGCCCAGACTCAAGCAAATCAGAGCAATTCCTTGCAGCTAATATTTGTTTTAGAATTTGCACAAAAATTTTGAATAAAATTCAAAAATTCTTTGAATACACAAAATGGCGTCCGACCATTTATTCATATAAAAAATCGTATTGTGCAGCTACATACGATTTAGGAAATATTTTTCTTTCTCTGATCCAGAGAAAGTACTCAGGTTTTCAACTAGAGTTATATAGAGCTAATCTACGATTTAAAAAAATAACAATGCGTTATTTTATCGGTCATATATTTCGAAAATATACTGATCAAGTGCATAATACCTATCAAATGTTCAATTTGTTGTCGAAACGATTCTGCTGTTCTATTTTCTTTTCTTATTTCTTTCCAGATAAAGACGAACGCCTTTCAGGATTATTCAAATATAGCATAGCCTGCCGAGAGCTGGAAGTCCATTCCGAAGTTTACCACACTCCAGACAGTCTGCCAATAGTTGGGTGTCTTCAGCATTGCACTAGTGCAAGGGGGCCGCCATGTCGAAGATCGATCTGCCGCCATCGCCCGCATTGTAAACAGCTTGATCGACTTCGACTAAAATTGACACTTCCGTGTAAGAACGCCCTGTTCAAAGCGCCAACATAAAGGAGAACAACAGAAGTCACTTGTCATCGACACAGAGAACGAATAACATCAGAAAAACAAACAAACAAATAAAACAAAATTAAAATTCACATTGTATAAAATATAAATAAAAACATTAAAAAAACTCACTAACAGTGAACGAATACGAAACAATTTTCAATTGTTTACAAAAAACAAAGTGCAGAAACACAAACAAAACAAATAGTGCAACTTACAAACAAAACCAACACGAAGTGCACCAACAACAACCAACATACACCACACTAAAATCAATTTTAATATTGATACATTAAAAACGTTTACCAAACAAAACGAACACAAAGTGTAACAAATAAAGCAGTTTTAAATTTCTTTAAAATTGCAACAATAAAATCTATAAACATTTATTCAAAAGAAGTTCTTGTATTTAATTTAACAACAGCAACGCTAAAGGTTCAAATCAAGTAAGTATAGTCAAGCTCTTTGAATTTACATATCGATCAATACTCGCTGATATACTCGACTGCAATTGTACCCTACATTGTTACATCTCATGTAACAAGCCTTTAAATATTCTGCTTTAGTTCCATCAAACAGAATCAACAAATACAACTTTCGGTTGGAATTTGTTCATGGTCCTTCGTTAATCAAAAAAGAATCAGTAATTTAAATTATTTTAATTTCATTAAAATAAATACAAAGTTTCCATTTGTATAATATAATTACGACTTTTGCAAACGTTTGCTCACATATACCTTGTAAATATCAGCTAGTATTGATCACACATATTTTATTTCTTCAAAAATATTGTGTTGTTTTTATACACTTTTAAAATATTTAGTGGAAGATTTTTGTTGCTTTTCTTTATTCTCCAAAAAAATTCTCAAAAAAAAAAAAAAAAAATTATTTAAATACTCAGGCTTGTACACAGCTAAAGCGGGAATAAAGCACAAAAGAGAATTGAAAAAAATCTCTTAAGTGTAATTGTTTTTACATTACTTGTGTGTACCCTACACTCAAGAAGTAAAAATTATTAGTTCAACTTTCGCTTTGTACCAAAGTAGATTTTCATACATATAATAAATATAAATCAGATTTTATTAAATTGTGGTATTTCTTTCCATACACCCTTCATTGAAATTCGGCACTTAACATTTTTTATTTTGATTTGTAACATTACTTCTTTTAATAAATTACTTTCGGTAATTAAGTACATTTGCTTTTTCATTGCTATTTAGTATATAAAAGATACAATGGCTTCGACAATTTGCCTAAGATTCGTTCATGAATATGAAAATTTATTTGATGTATGTAGGAAATTTTCAAGTGTTTCCATAGATGATTTGACTGAGTCTCTAGTCGAAACAAAACTTTAAGCTCTTGAAGAAGATTGGCAATCACTTCGCCATGCTTACGAAAGCGTTTATTTAGCTGAAACAGTTAAAGTAGATTTTAAAAATGAAGCAAAATCCAAATTTGAAGACTGTAGAGAGAATTATCAATATACAAAAGCTGAAATGATGGATTTCATAAAAGCTTCTAAGACATCGTCCGATAATGCTCAAAGAGGAAATGGTCCAACGCTTACCTTCGTAGAAGATCCATCAGCTTACATTAATACGTCCTACGAATCTCCACATTTTGAAATAAATGTTCCGCCCTGTGACGCTCAAGATTTTCATGGTTCCTATGAAGAATGGCCCTCATTCCGGGATATGTTTACAGCTGTTTACATCAGCAAAGTAAGAATGCCCGATGTTCAAAAATTGTTGTATTTACGACAAAGATGCAAGGGAGAAGCAAGTTCAATAGTTAATAAATACCCTATAACAAATGACGGCTTTCCTTTAGCATGGAAAGCTCTACGAGCACGTTATGAAAATAAACGCATTCTGGTAGATCTACAGCTGAAAGCCCTTTAGAATCTCCAGAAGCAATAAACAACATTCAGACAACAATTAGTGATTGTCTTGCATTGCTATCGTCTCAGGGTATAAATGTTGAACAATGGGATCCCATCCTTATTTATTTGTGCTGCACAAAACTTCCAACAGAAACATTAGCCCTCTGGGAACAATCTCTTGTTTCAAATTCGATTTTACCTTCATGGTCACAAATGGAACAATTTCTTATAAAACGACATCGGGTTGTGGAACGAATCGTAGGAACTATAACTCACAGAATTCTATTGAACCTATAGATTCTACGACGAGTTCTTGTCGTACACAGTCAAACCAAATCACTAATAACCAAATCACTAATAACTAAGAAACACCAGAGACTTCTCTTCGAGCAAATAACTCTCAGACTCTTCTAAACACAAGTAAGCAATTTTCGTCACCGACATCTCTCTCTTGCTCTTGTCCAAATTCTGCATTCTGGTAATATGCACACAGTTCGTGCGTTAATCGATTCAGGTTCTAAAAGATCCCTTTTAACTGAAAATGCAGCTAGAAGAATTGGGTTAGGCACAGAATGTTCAAATGTAAAAATATGCGGATTGGGCGATAAGCTAGTCGCGAATAGCAATAAAATTTCGAACGTCACATTATTTTCTGAAAGACATAAGACACAACTTAGCTCTAAAGTTGTGATTGTTCGGCAGATCACTAGTCTAATGCCAAATTCTTTAATGCAGATTTCTGATATTTCCGATATAAGTGATATAGATTTAGCTGATCCAAATTTCTTAGTTCCTTCTGAAATTGAGATGATCTTGGGAAGCGATATAATTCCCCATATAGTCTTAGATGGGATGAAAAACAATATAGCAGGAAGTCTGATCGCTCAGAATTCAATATTCGGTTGGTATATATTTGGCTCAATAAATTCACAAGGCACTTCTCAAGTGTCTTTAGATAGTTCTTGCGAAATGAATCATATCAACAGCTTAATTTCATTAAGAAATGATACTACACATGCCAATTCCTTGGTAATTAAAACATATTCTTTCCAAGAAAAACATTCATGTAAAACTAACAATTCTTTTTCGGCTCAAGAATCAGAGTTAATATATTTCAATAGTTTTCCCCCCGCAGGGTGGCTTACGCCCAATTTTCTTGGAAATATTATTACACCTTTAGTATATAATCTATTATACAGAATTATACCAAATGCGATCCATCTCGCTAATGTTGCGCCGTTGCAACATTTCAAAACACAGCAAATTCCTTTGCAAAAAATTGTACACAATGCGATCCATCTCGCTAAAGTTGCGTTGTTGCAACATGCCAAAACACTGCAAATTCCTTTGCAAAGAATGTTATACAACGCGATCCATATCGCTAATGTTGCGCCGTTGCAACATGTCAAAATATTGCAAATTCCTTTTCAAGGAATTTTATACAAGAACAATGCGCAATTGCACCTTTCATTAAAGTCAAATTCTATTAGCTTACGACATCGCCCAGACTCAAGCAAATCAGAGCAATTCCTTGCAGCTGATATTTGTTTTAGAATTTGCACAAAAATTTTGAATAAAATTCAAAAGTTCTTTGAATACACAAAATGGCGTCCGACCATTTATTCATATAAAAAATCGTATTGTGCAGCTACATACGATTTAGGAAATATTTTTCTTTCTCTGATCCAGAGACAGTACTCAGGTTTCAACTAGAGTTATATAGAGCTAATCTACGATTTAAAAAAATAACAATGCGTTATTTTATCGGTCATATTCTTTTCTTATTTCTTTCCAGATAAAGACGAACGCCTTTCAGGATTATTCAAATATAGCATAGCCTGCCGAGAGCTGGAAGTCCATTCCGAAGTTTACCACACTCCAGACAGTCTGCCAATAGTTGGGTGTCTTCAGCATTGCACTAGTGCAAGGGGGCCGCCATGTCGAAGATCGATCTGCCGCCATCGCCCGCATTGTAAACAGCTTGATCGACTTCGACTAAAATTGACACTTCCGTATAAGAACGCCCTGTTCAAAGCGCCAACATAAAGGAGAACAAGAGAAGTCACTTGTCATCGACACAGAGAACGAATAACATCAGAAAAACAAACAAACAAATAAAACAAAATTAAAATTCACATTGTATAAAATATAAATAAAAACATTAAAAAAACTCACTAACAGTGAACGAATACGAAACAATTTTCAATTGTTTACAAAAAACAAAGTGCAGAAACACAAACAAAACAAATAGTGCAACTTACAAACAAAACCAACACGAAGTGCACCAACAACAACCAACATACACCACACTAAAATCAATTTTAATATTGATACATTAAAAACGTTTACCAAACAAAACGAACACAAAGTGTAACAAATAAAGCAGTTTTAAATTTCTTTAAAATTGCAACAATAAAATCTATAAACATTTATTCAAAAGAAGTTCTTGTATTTAATTTAACAACAGCAACGCTAAAGGTTCAAATCAAGTAAGTATAGTCAAGCTCTTTGAATTTACATATCGATCAATACTCGCTGATATACTCGACTGCAATTGTACCCTACATTGTTACATCTCATGTAACAAGCCTTTAAATATTCTGCTTTAGTTCCATCAAACAGAATCAACAAATACAACTTTCGGTTGGAATTTGTTCATGGTCCTTCGTTAATCAAAAAAGAATCAGTAATTTAAATTATTTTAATTTCATTAAAATAAATACAAAGTTTCCATTTGTATAATATAATTACGACTTTTGCAAACGTTTGTTCACATATACCTTGTAAATATCAGCTAGTATTGATCACACATATTTTATTTCTTCAAAAATATTGTGTTGTTTTTATACACTTTTAAAATATTTAGTGGAAGATTTTTGTTGCTTTTCTTTATTCTCCAAAAAAATTCTCAAAAAAAAAATTATTTAAATACTCAGGCTTGTACACAGCTAAAGCGGGAATAAAGCACAAAAGAGAATTGAAAAAAATCTCTTAAGTGTAATTGTTTTTACATTACTTGTGTGTACCCTACACTCAAGAAGTAAAAATTATTAGTTCAACTTTCGCTTTGTACCAAAGTAGATTTTCATACATATAATAAATATAAATCAGATTTTATTAAATTGTGGTATTTCTTTCCATACACCCTTCATTGAAATTCGGCACTTAACATTTTTTATTTTGATTTGTAACATTACTTCTTTTAATAAATTACTTTCGGTAATTAAGTACATTTGCATTTTCATTGCTATATAGTATATAAAAGATACAATGGCTTCGACAATTTGCCTAAGATTCGTTCATGAATATGAAAATTTATTTGATGTATGTAGGAAATTTTCAAGTGTTTCCATAGATGATTTGACTGAGTCTCTAGTCGAAACAAAACTTTAAGCTCTTGAAGAAGATTGGCAATCACTTCGCCATGCTTACGAAAGCGTTTATTTAGCTGAAACAGTTAAAGTAGATTTTAAAAATGAAGCAAAATCCAAATTTGAAGACTGTAGAGAGAGTTATCAATATACAAAAGCTGAAATGATGGATTTCATAAAAGCTTCTAAGACATCGTCCGATAATGCTCAAAGAGGAAATGGTCCAACGCTTACCTTCGTAGAAGATCCATCAGCTTACATTAATACGTCCTACGAATCTCCACATTTTGAAATAAATGTTCCGCCCTGTGACGCTCAAGATTTTCATGGTTCCTATGAAGAATGGCCCTCATTCCGGGATATGTTTACAGCTGTTTACATCAGCAAAGTAAGAATGCCCGATGTTCAAAAATTGTTGTATTTACGACAAAAATGCAAGGGAGAAGCAAGTTCAATAGTTAATAAATACCCTTTAACAAATGACGGCTTTCCTTTAGCATGGAAAGCTCTACGAGCACGTTATGAAAATAAACGCATTCTGGTAGATCTACAGCTGAAAGCCCTTTTTAACATCCCGCCCGCGGATTTAGAATCTCCAGAAGCAATAAACAACATTCAGACAACAATTAGTGATTGTCTTGCATTGCTATCGTCTCAGGGTATAAATGTTGAACAATGGGATCCCATCCTTATTTATTTGTGCTGCACAAAACTTCCAACAGAAACATTAGCCCTCTGGGAACAATCTCTTGTTTCAAATTCGATTTTACCTTCCTGGTCACAAATGGAACAATTTCTTATAAAACGACATCGGGTTGTGGAACGAATCGTAGGAATGACAAAAGAAAAATTTCAAGACACTCAAAGCTCTATTGACTCAAATAACTATACAAATAATCAAAATGTATTTTCAAAGAATTCTGAATGCATATTATGTAGGAAGAATCATAATTTACGACTTTGTTCCAAATTTTTAAGCTTTTCCCTAAAGCAAAGAAATAGTTTTGTTTCACAAAACGAGATTTGCAAAAATTGTTTATCTCTATCACATAGAGTTACTGATTGCATTAGCCGTTATAGATGCGATCAATGTGGCAATAAGCACCATAGTTTGCTTCATATATCTAGAAACTATAACTCACAGAATTCTATTGAACCTATAGATTCTACGACGAGTTCTTGTCGTACACAGTCAAACCAAATCACTAATAACCAAAGTTTCAATCGTTCCAATCAAATAGAAACACCAGAGACTTCTCTTCGAGCAAATAACTCTCAGACTCTTCTAAACACAAGTAAGCAATTTTCGTCACCGACATCTCTCTCTTGCTCTTGTCCAAATTCTGCATTCTGGTAATATGCACACAGTTCGTGCGTTAATCGATTCAGGTTCTAAAAGATCCCTTTTAACTGAAAATGCAGCTAGAAGAATTGGGTTAGGCACAGAATGTTCAAATGTAAAAATATGCGGATTGGGCGATAAGCTAGTCGCGAATAGCAATAAAATTTCGAACGTCACATTATTTTCTGAAAGACATAAGACACAACTTAGCTCTAAAGTTGTGATTGTTCGGCAGATCACTAGTCTAATGCCAAATTCTTTAATGCAGATTTCTGATATTTCCGATATAAGTGATATAGATTTAGCTGATCCAAATTTCTTAGTTCCTTCTGAAATTGAGATGATCTTGGGAAGCGATATAATTCCCCATATAGTCTTAGATGGGATGAAAAACAATATAGCAGGAAGTCTGATCGCTCAGAATTCAATATTCGGTTGGTATATATTTGGCTCAATAAATTCACAAGGCACTTCTCAAGTGTCTTTAGATAGTTCTTGCGAAATGAATCATATCAACAGCTTAATTTCATTAAGAAATGATACTACACATGCCAATTCCTTGGTAATTAAAACATATTCTTTCCAAGAAAAACATTCATGTAAAACTAACAATTCTTTTTCGGCTCAAGAATCAGAGTTAATATATTTCAATAGTTTTCCCCCCGCAGGGTGGCTTACGCCCAATTTTCTTGGAAATATTATTACACCTTTAGTATATAATCTATTATACAGAATTATACCAAATGCGATCCATCTCGCTAATGTTGCGCCGTTGCAACATTTCAAAACACAGCAAATTCCTTTGCAAAAAATTGTACACAATGCGATCCATCTCGCTAAAGTTGCGTTGTTGCAACATGCCAAAACACTGCAAATTCCTTTGCAAAGATTGTTATACAACGCGATCCATATCGCTAATGTTGCGCCGTTGCAACATGTCAAAATATTGCAAATTCCTTTTCAAGGAATTTTATACAAGAACAATGCGCAATTGCACCTTTCATTAAAGTCAAATTCTATTAGCTTGCGACATCGCCCAGACTCAAGCAAATCAGAGCAATTCCTTGCAGCTGATATTTGTTTTAGAATTTGCACAAAAATTTTGAATAAAATTCAAAAATTCTTTGAATACACAAAATGGCGTCCGACCATTTATTCATATAAAAAATCGTATTGTGCAGCTACATACGATTTAGGAAATATTTTTCTTTCTCTGATCCAGAGACAGTACTCAGGTTTTCAACTAGAGTTATATAGAGCTAATCTACGATTTAAAAAAATAACAATGCGTTATTTTATCGGTCATATATTTCGAAAATATAATATATCAAATGTTCAATTTGTTGTCGAAACGATTCTGCTGTTCTATTTTCTTTTCTTATTTCTTTCCAGATAAAGACGAACGCCTTTCAGGATTATTCAAATATAGCATAGCCTGCCGAGAGCTGGAAGTCCATTCCGAAGTTTACCACACTCCAGACAGTCTTCCAATAGTTGGGTGTCTTCAGCATTGCACTAGTGCAAGGGGGCCGCCATGTCGAAGATCGATCTGCCGCCATCGCCCGCATTGTAAACAGCTTGATCGACTTCGACTAAAATTGACACTTCCGTGTAAGAACGCCCTGTTCAAAGCGCCAACATAAAGGAGAACAAGAGAAGTCACTTGTCATCGACACAGAGAACGAATAACATCAGAAAAACAAACAAACAAATAAAACAAAATTAAAATTCACATTGTATAAAATATAAATAAAAACATTAAAAAAACTCACTAACAGTGAACGAATACGAAACAATTTTCAATTGTTTACAAAAAACAAAGTGCATAAACACAAACAAAACAAATAGTGCAACTTACAAACAAAACCAACACGAAGTGCACCAACAACAACCAACATACACCACACTAAAATCAATTTTAATATTGATACATTAAAAACGTTTACCAAACAAAACGAACACAAAGTGTAACAAATAAAGCAGTTTTAAAATTCTTTAAAATTGCAACAATAAAATCTATAAGCATTTATTCAAAAGAAGTTCTTGTATTTAATTTAACAACAGCAACGCTAAAGGTTCAAATCAAGTAAGTATAGTCAAGCTCTTTGAATTTACATATCGATCAATACTCGCTGATATACTCGACTGCAATTGTACCCTACATTGTTACATCTCATGTAACAAGCCTTCAAATATTCTGCTTTAGTTCCATCAAACAGAATCAACAAATACAACTTTCGGTTGGAATTTGTTCATGGTCCTTCGTTAATCAAAAAAGAATCAGTAATTTAAATTATTTTAATTTCATTAAAATAAATACAAAGTTTCCATTTGTATAATATTTTGCAAACGTTTGTTCACATATACCTTGTAAATATCAGCTAGTATTGATCACACATATTTTATTTCTTCAAAAATATTGTGTTGTTTTTATACACTTTTAAAATATTTAGTGGAAGATTTTTGTTGCTTTTCTTTATTCTCCAAAAAAATTCTCAAAAAAAAAAAAAAAAAAAATTATTTAAATACTCAGGCTTGTACACAGCTAAAGCGGGAATAAAGCACAAAAGAGAATTGAAAAAAATCTCTTAAGTGTAATTGTTTTTACATTACTTGTGTGTACCCTACACTCAAGAAGTAAAAATTATTAGTTCAACTTTCGCTTTGTACCAAAGTAGATTTTCATACATATAATAAATATAAATCAGATTTTATTAAATTGTGGTATTTCTTTCCATACACCCTTCATTGAAATTCGGCACTTAACATTTTTTATTTTGATTTGTAACATTACTTCTTTTAATAAATTACTTTCGGTAATTAAGTACATTTGCATTTTCATTGCTATATAGTATATAAAAGATACAATGGCTTCGACAATTTGCCTAAGATTCGTTCATGAATATGAAAATTTATTTGATGTATGTAGGAAATTTTCAAATGTTTCCATAGATGATTTGACTGAGTCTCTAGTCGAAACAAAACTTTAAGCTCTTGAAGAAGATTGGCAATCACTTCGCCATGCTTACGAAAGCGTTTATTTAGCTGAAACAGTTAAAGTAGATTTTAAAAATGAAGCAAAATCCAAATTTGAAGACTGTAGAGAGAGTTATCAATATACAAAAGCTGAAATGATGGATTTCATAAAAGCTTCTAAGACATCGTCCGATAATGCTCAAAGAGGAAATGGTCCAACGCTTACCTTCGTAGAAGATCCATCAGCTTACATTAATACGTCCTACGAATCTCCACATTTTGAAATAAATGTTCCGCCCTGTGACGCTCAAGATTTTCATGGTTCCTATGAAGAATGGCCCTCATTCCGGGATATGTTTACAGCTGTTTACATCAGCAAAGTAAGAATGCCCGATGTTCAAAAATTGTTGTATTTACGACAAAAATGCAAGGGAGAAGCAAGTTCAATAGTTAATAAATACCCTTTAACAAATGACGGCTTTCCTTTAGCATGGAAAGCTCTACGAGCACGTTATGAAAATAAACGCATTCTGGTAGATCTACAGCTGAAAGCCCTTTTTAACATCCCGCCCGCGGATTTAGAATCTCCAGAAGCAATAAACAACATTCAGACAACAATTAGTGATTGTCTTGCATTGCTATCGTCTCAGGGTATAAATGTTGAACAATGGGATCCCATCCTTATTTATTTGTGCTGCACAAAACTTCCAACAGAAACATTAGCCCTCTGGGAACAATCTCTTGTTTCAAATTCGATTTTACCTTCCTGGTCACAAATGGAACAATCTCTTATAAAACGACATCGGGTTGTGGAACGAATCGTAGGAATGACAAAAGAAAAATTTCAAGACACTCAAAGCTCTATTGACTCAAATAACTATACAAATAATCAAAATGTATTTTCAAAGAATTCTGAATGCATATTATGTAGGAAGAATCATAATTTACGACTTTGTTCCAAATTTTTAAGCTTTTCCCTAAAGCAAAGAAATAGTTTTGTTTCACAAAACGAGATTTGCAAAAATTGTTTATCTCTATCACATAGAGTTACTGATTGCATTAGCCGTTATAGATGCGATCAATGCGATCAATGTGGCAATAAGCACCATAGTTTGCTTCATATATCTAGAAACTATAACTCACAGAATTCTATTGAACCTATAGATTCTACGACGAGTTCTTGTCGTACACAGTCAAACCAAATCACTAATAACCAAAGTTTCAATCGTTCCAATCAAATAGAAACACCAGAGACTTCTCTTCGAGCAAATAACTCTCAGACTCTTCTAAACACAAGTAAGCAATTTTCGTCACCGACATCTCTCTCTTGCTCTTGTCCAAATTCTGCATTCTGGTAATATGCACACAGTTCGTGCGTTAATCGATTCAGGTTCTAAAAGATCCCTTTTAACTGAAAATGCAGCTAGAAGAATTGGGTTAGGCACAGAATGTTCAAATGTAAAAATATGCGGATTGGGCGATAAGCTAGTCGCGAATAGCAATAAATTTCGAACGTCACATTATTTTCTGAAAGACATAAGACACAACTTAGCTCTAAAGTTGTGATTGTTCGGCAGATCACTAGTCTAATGCCAATTCTTTAATGCAGATTTCTGTTATTTCCGATATAAGTGATATAGATTTAGCTGATCCAAATTTCTTAGTTCCTTCTGAAATTGAGATGATCTTGGGAAGCGATATAATTCCCCATATAGTCTTAGATGGGATGAAAAACAATATAGCAGGAAGTCTGATCGCTCAGAATTCAATATTCGGTTGGTATATATTTGGCTCAATAAATTCACAAGGCACTTCTCAAGTGTCTTTAGATAGTTCTTGCGAAATTAATCATATCAACAGCTTAATTTCATTAAGAAATGATACTACACATGCCAATTCCTTGGTAATTAAAACATATTCTTTCCAAGAAAAACATTCATGTAAAACTAACAATTCTTTTTCGGCTCAAGAATCAGAGTTAATATATTTCAATAGTTTTCCCCCCGCAGGGTGGCTTACGCCCAATTTTCTTGGAAATATTATTACACCTTTAGTATATAATCTATTATACAGAATTATACCAAATGCGATCCATCTCGCTAATGTTGCGCCGTTGCAACATTTCAAAACACAGCAAATTCCTTTGCAAAAAATTGTACACAATGCGATCCATCTCGCTAAAGTTGCGTTGTTGCAACATGCCAAAACACTGCAAATTCCTTTGCAAAGAATGTTATACAACGCGATCCATATCGCTAATGTTGCGCCGTTGCAACATGTCAAAATATTGCAAATTCCTTTTCAAGGAATTTTATACAAGAACAATGCGCAATTGCACCTTTCATTAAAGTCAAATTCTATTAGCTTACGACATCGCCCAGACTCAAGCAAATCAGAGCAATTCCTTGCAGCTGATATTTGTTTTAGAATTTGCACAAAATTTTGAATAAAATTCAAAAATTCTTTGAATACACAAAATGGCGTCCGACCATTTATTCATATAAAAAATCGTATTGTGCAGCTACATACGATTTAGGAAATATTTTTCTTTCTCTGATCCAGAGACAGTACTCAGGTTTTCAACTAGAGTTATATAGAGCTAATCTACGATTTAAAAAAATAACAATGCGTTATTTTATCGGTCATATATTTCGAAAATATACTGATCAAGTGCATAATACCTATCAAATGTTCAATTTGTTGTCGAAACGATTCTGCTGTTCTATTTTCTTTTCTTATTTCTTTCCAGATAAAGACGAACGCCTTTCAGGATTATTCAAATATAGCATAGCCTGCCGAGAGCTGGAAGTCCATTCCGAAGTTTACCACACTCCAGACAGTCTGCCAATAGTTGGGTGTCTTCAGCATTGCACTAGTGCAAGGGGGCCGCCATGTCGAAGATCGATCTGCCGCCATCGCCCGCATTGTAAACAGCTTGATCGACTTCGACTAAAATTGACACTTCCGTGTAAGAACGCCCTGTTCAAAGCGCCAACATAAAGGAGAACAACAGAAGTCACTTGTCATCGACACAGAGAACGAATAACATCAGAAAAACAAACAAACAAATAAAACAAAATTAAAATTCACATTGTATAAAATATAAATAAAAACATTAAAAAAACTCACTAACAGTGAACGAATACGAAACAATTTTCAATTGTTTACAAAAAACAAAGTGCAGAAACACAAACAAAACAAATAGTGCAACTTACAAACAAAACCAACACGAAGTGCACCAACAACAACCAACATACACCACACTAAAAATCAATTTAATATTGATACATTAAAAACGTTTACCAAACAAAACGAACACAAGTGTAACAAATAAAGCAGTTTTAAATTTCTTTAAATTGCAACAACTAAAAATCTATAAACATTTATTCAAAAGAAGTTCTTGTATTTAATTTAACAACAGCAACGCTAAAGGTTCAAATCAAGTAAGTATAGTCAGCTCTTTGAATTTACATATCGATCAATACTCGCTGATATACTCGACTGCAATTGTACCCTACATTGTTACATCTCATGTAACAAGCCTTTAAATATTCTGCTTTAGTTCCATCAAACAGAATCAACAAATACAACTTTCGGTTGGAATTTGTTCATGGTCCTTCGTTAATCAAAAAAGAATCAGTAATTTAAATTATTTTAATTTCCATTAAAATAAATACAAAGTTCCATTTGTATAATATAATTACAGACTTTTGCAAAACGTTTGCTCACATATACCTTGTAAATATCAGCTAGTATTGATCACACATATTTTATTTCTTCAAAAATATTGTGTTTGTTTTTATACACTTTTAAAATATTTAGTGGAAGATTTTTGTTGCTTTTCTTTATTCTCCAAAAAAATTCTCAAAAAAAAAAAAAAAAAATTATTTAAATACTCAGGCTTGTACACAGCTAAAGCGGGAATAAAGCACAAAAGAGAATTGAAAAAAATCTCTTAAGTGTAATTGTTTTTACATTACTTGTGTGTACCCTACACTCAAGAAGTAAAAAATTATTAGTTCAACTTTCGCTTTGTACCAAAGTAGATTTTCATACATATAATAAATAAAATCAGATTTTATTAAATTGTGGTATTTCTTTCCATACACCCTTCATTGAAATTCGGCACTTAACATTTTTATTTTGATTTGTAACATTACTACTTCTTTTAATAAATTACTTCGGTAATTAAGTACATTTGCTTTTCATTGCTATTTAGTATATAAAAGATACAATGGCTTCGACAATTTGCCTAAGATTCGTTCATGAATTGAAAATTTATTTGATGTATGTAGGAAATTTTCAATGTTTCCATAGATGATTTGACTGAGTCTCTAGTCGAAACAAAACTTTAAGCTCTTGAAGAAGATTGGCAATCACTTCGCCATGCTTACGAAAGCGTTTATTTAGCTGAAACAGTTAAAGTAGATTTTAAAAATGAAGCAAAATCCAAATTTGAAGACTGTAGAGAGAATTATCAATATACAAAAGCTGAAATGATGGATTTCATAAAAGCTTCTAAGACATCGTCCGATAATGCTCAAAGAGGAAATGGTCCAACGCTTACCTTCGTAGAAGATCCATCAGCTTACATTAATACGTCCTAACGAATCTCCACATTTTGAAATAAATGTTCCGCCCTGTGACGCTCAAGATTTTCATGGTTCCTATGAAGAATGGCCCTCATTCGGGATATGTTTACAGCGGTTTACATCAGCAAAGTAAGAATGCCCGATGTTCAAAAATTGTTGTATTTACGACAAAGATGCAAGGGAGAAGCAGTTCAATAGTTAATAAATACCCTATAACAAATGACGGCTTTCCTTTAGCATGGAAAGCTCTACGAGCACGTTATGAAAATAAACGCATTCTGGTAGATCTACAGCTGAAAGCCCTTTAGAATCTCCAGAAGCAATAAACAACATTCAGACAACAATTAGTGATTGTCTTGCATTGCTATCGTCTCAGGGTATAAATGTTGAACAATGGATCCCATCCTTATTTATTTGTGCTGCACAAAACTTCCAACAGAAACATTAGCCCTCTGGGAACAATCTCTTGTTTCAAATTCGATTTTACCTTCATGGTCACAAATGGAACAATTTCTTATAAAACGACATCGGGTTGTGGAACGAATCGTAGGAACTATAACTCACAGAATTCTATTGAACCTATAGATTCTACGACGAGTTCTTGTCGTACACAGTCAAACCAAATCACTAATAACCAAATCACTAATAACTAAGAAACACCAGAGACTTCTCTTCGAGCAAATAACTCTCAGACTCTTCTAAACACAAGTAAGCAATTTTCGTCACCGACATCTCTCTCTTGCTCTTGTCCAAATTCTGCATTCTGGTAATATGCACACAGTTCGTGCGTTAATCGATTCAGGTTCTAAAAGATCCCTTTTAACTGAAAATGCAGCTAGAAGAATTGGGTTAGGCACAGAATGTTCAAATGTAAAAATATGCGGATTGGGCGATAAGCTAGTCGCGAATAGCAATAAAATTTCGAACGTCACATTATTTTCTGAAAGACATAAGACACAACTTAGCTCTAAAGTTGTGATTGTTCGGCAGATCACTAGTCTAATGCCAAATTCTTTAATGCAGATTTCTGATATTTCCGATATAAGTGATATAGATTTAGCTGATCCAAATTTCTTAGTTCCTTCTGAAATTGAGATGATCTTGGGAAGCGATATAATTCCCCATATAGTCTTAGATGGGATGAAAAACAATATAGCAGGAAGTCTGATCGCTCAGAATTCAATATTCGGTTGGTATATATTTGGCTCAATAAATTCACAAGGCACTTCTCAAGTGTCTTTAGATAGTTCTTGCGAAATGAATCATATCAACAGCTTAATTTCATTAAGAAATGATACTACACATGCCAATTCCTTGGTAATTAAAACATATTCTTTCCAAGAAAAACATTCATGTAAACTAACAATTCTTTTTCGGCTCAAGAATCAGAGTTAATATATTTCAATAGTTTTCCCCCGCAGGGTGGCTTACGCCCAATTTTCTTGGAAATATTATTACACCTTTAGTATATAATCTATTATACAGAATTATACCAAATGCGATCCATCTCGCTAATGTTGCGCCGTTGCAACATTTCAAAACACAGCAAATTCCTTTGCAAAAAATTGTACACAATGCGATCCATCTCGCTAAAGTTGCGTTGTTGCAACATGCCAAAACACTTGCAAATTCCTTTGCAAAGAATGTTATACAACGCGATCCATATCGCTAATGTTGCGCCGTTGCAACATGTCAAAATATTGCAAATTCCTTTTCAAGGGAATTTTATACAAGAACAATGCGCAATTGCACCTTTCATTAAAGTCAAATTCTATTAGCTTACGACATCGCCCAGACTCAAGCAAATCAGAGCAATTCCTTGCAGCTGATATTTGTTTTAGAATTTGCACAAAAATTTTGAATAAAATTCAAAAGTTCTTTGAATACACAAAATGGCGTCCGACCATTTATTCATATAAAAAATCGTATTGTGCAGCTACATACGATTTAGGAAATATTTTTCTTCTCTGATCCAGAGACAGTACTCAGGTTTCAACTAGAGTTATATAGAGCTAATCTACGATTTAAAAAATAACAATGCGTTATTTTATCGGTCATATTCTTTTCTTATTTCTTTCCAGATAAAGACGAACGCCTTTCAGGATTATTCAAATATAGCATAGCCTGCCGAGAGCTGGAAGTCCATTCCGAAGTTTACCACACTCCAGACAGTCTGCCAATAGTTGGGTGTCTTCAGCATTGCACTAGTGCAAGGGGGCCGCCATGTCGAAGATCGATCTGCCGCCATCGCCCGCATTGTAAACAGCTTGATCGACTTCGACTAAAATTGACACTTCCGTATAAGAACGCCCTGTTCAAAGCGCCAACATAAAGGAGAACAAGAGAAGTCACTTGTCATCGACACAGAGAACGAATAACATCAGAAAAACAAACAAACAAATAAAACAAAATTAAAATTCACATTGTATAAAATATAAATAAAAACATTAAAAAAACTCACTAACAGTGAACGAATACGAAACAATTTTCAATTGTTTACAAAAAACAAAGTGCAGAAACACAAACAAAACAAATAGTGCAACTTACAAACAAAACCAACACGAAGTGCACCAACAACAACCAACATACACCACACTAAAATCAATTTTAATATTGATACATTAAAAACGTTTACCAAACAAAACGAACACAAAGTGTAACAAATAAAGCAGTTTTAAATTTCTTTAAAATTGCAACAATAAAATCTATAAACATTTATTCAAAAGAAGTTCTTGTATTTAATTTAACAACAGCAACGCTAAAGGTTCAAATCAAGTAAGTATAGTCAAGCTCTTTGAATTTACATATCGATCAATACTCGCTGATATACTCGACTGCAATTGTACCCTACATTGTTACATCTCATGTAACAAGCCTTTAAATATTCTGCTTTAGTTCCATCAAACAGAATCAACAAATACAACTTTCGGTTGGAATTTGTTCATGGTCCTTCGTTAATCAAAAAAGAATCAGTAATTTAAATTATTTTAATTTCATTAAAATAAATACAAAGTTTCCATTTGTATAATATAATTACGACTTTTGCAAACGTTTGTTCACATATACCTTGTAAATATCAGCTAGTATTGATCACACATATTTTATTTCTTCAAAAATATTGTGTTGTTTTTATACACTTTTAAATATTTAGTGGAAGATTTTTGTTGCTTTTCTTTATTCTCCAAAAAAATTCTCAAAAAAAAAAATTATTTAAATACTCAGGCTTGTACACAGCTAAAGCGGGAATAAAGCACAAAAGAGAATTGAAAAAAATCTCTTAAGTGTAATTGTTTTTACATTACTTGTGTGTACCCTACACTCAAGAAGTAAAAATTATTAGTTCAACTTTCGCTTTGTACCAAAGTAGATTTTCATACATATAATAAATATAAATCAGATTTTATTAAATTGTGGTATTTCTTTCCATACACCCTTCATTGAAATTCGGCACTTAACATTTTTTATTTTGATTTGTAACATTACTTCTTTTAATAAATTACTTTCGGTAATTAAGTACATTTGCATTTTCATTGCTATATAGTATATAAAAGATACAATGGCTTCGACAATTTGCCTAAGATTCGTTCATGAATATGAAAATTTATTTGATGTATGTAGGAAATTTTCAAGTGTTTCCATAGATGATTTGACTGAGTCTCTAGTCGAAACAAAACTTTAAGCTCTTGAAGAAGATTGGCAATCACTTCGCCATGCTTACGAAAGCGTTTATTTAGCTGAAACAGTTAAAGTAGATTTTAAAAATGAAGCAAAATCCAAATTTGAAGACTGTAGAGAGAGTTATCAATATACAAAAGCTGAAATGATGGATTTCATAAAAGCTTCTAAGACATCGTCCGATAATGCTCAAAGAGGAAATGGTCCAACGCTTACCTTCGTAGAAGATCCATCAGCTTACATTAATACGTCCTACGAATCTCCACATTTTGAAATAAATGTTCCGCCCTGTGACGCTCAAGATTTTCATGGTTCCTATGAAGAATGGCCCTCATTCCGGGATATGTTTACAGCTGTTTACATCAGCAAAGTAAGAATGCCCGATGTTCAAAAATTGTTGTATTTACGACAAAAATGCAAGGGAGAAGCAAGTTCAATAGTTAATAAATACCCTTTAACAAATGACGGCTTTCCTTTAGCATGGAAAGCTCTACGAGCACGTTATGAAAATAAACGCATTCTGGTAGATCTACAGCTGAAAGCCCTTTTTAACATCCCGCCCGCGGATTTAGAATCTCCAGAAGCAATAAACAACATTCAGACAACAATTAGTGATTGTCTTGCATTGCTATCGTCTCAGGGTATAAATGTTGAACAATGGGATCCCATCCTTATTTATTTGTGCTGCACAAAACTTCCAACAGAAACATTAGCCCTCTGGGAACAATCTCTTGTTTCAAATTCGATTTTACCTTCCTGGTCACAAATGGAACAATTTCTTATAAAACGACATCGGGTTGTGGAACGAATCGTAGGAATGACAAAAGAAAAATTTCAAGACACTCAAAGCTCTATTGACTCAAATAACTATACAAATAATCAAAATGTATTTTCAAAGAATTCTGAATGCATATTATGTAGGAAGAATCATAATTTACGACTTTGTTCCAAATTTTTAAGCTTTTCCCTAAAGCAAAGAAATAGTTTTGTTTCACAAAACGAGATTTGCAAAAATTGTTTATCTCTATCACATAGAGTTACTGATTGCATTAGCCGTTATAGATGCGATCAATGTGGCAATAAGCACCATAGTTTGCTTCATATATCTAGAAACTATAACTCACAGAATTCTATTGAACCTATAGATTCTACGACGAGTTCTTGTCGTACACAGTCAAACCAAATCACTAATAACCAAAGTTTCAATCGTTCCAATCAAATAGAAACACCAGAGACTTCTCTTCGAGCAAATAACTCTCAGACTCTTCTAAACACAAGTAAGCAATTTTCGTCACCGACATCTCTCTCTTGCTCTTGTCCAAATTCTGCATTCTGGTAATATGCACACAGTTCGTGCGTTAATCGATTCAGGTTCTAAAAGATCCCTTTTAACTGAAAATGCAGCTAGAAGAATTGGGTTAGGCACAGAATGTTCAAATGTAAAAATATGCGGATTGGGCGATAAGCTAGTCGCGAATAGCAATAAAATTTCGAACGTCACATTATTTTCTGAAAGACATAAGACACAACTTAGCTCTAAAGTTGTGATTGTTCGGCAGATCACTAGTCTAATGCCAAATTCTTTAATGCAGATTTCTGATATTTCCGATATAAGTGATATAGATTTAGCTGATCCAAATTTCTTAGTTCCTTCTGAAATTGAGATGATCTTGGGAAGCGATATAATTCCCCATATAGTCTTAGATGGGATGAAAAACAATATAGCAGGAAGTCTGATCGCTCAGAATTCAATATTCGGTTGGTATATATTTGGCTCAATAAATTCACAAGGCACTTCTCAAGTGTCTTTAGATAGTTCTTGCGAAATGAATCATATCAACAGCTTAATTTCATTAAGAAATGATACTACACATGCCAATTCCTTGGTAATTAAAACATATTCTTTCCAAGAAAAACATTCATGTAAAACTAACAATTCTTTTTCGGCTCAAGAATCAGAGTTAATATATTTCAATAGTTTTCCCCCCGCAGGGTGGCTTACGCCCAATTTTCTTGGAAATATTATTACACCTTTAGTATATAATCTATTATACAGAATTATACCAAATGCGATCCATCTCGCTAATGTTGCGCCGTTGCAACATTTCAAAACACAGCAAATTCCTTTGCAAAAAATTGTACACAATGCGATCCATCTCGCTAAAGTTGCGTTGTTGCAACATGCCAAAACACTGCAAATTCCTTTGCAAAGATTGTTATACAACGCGATCCATATCGCTAATGTTGCGCCGTTGCAACATGTCAAAATATTGCAAATTCCTTTTCAAGGAATTTTATACAAGAACAATGCGCAATTGCACCTTTCATTAAAGTCAAATTCTATTAGCTTGCGACATCGCCCAGACTCAAGCAAATCAGAGCAATTCCTTGCAGCTGATATTTGTTTTAGAATTTGCACAAAAATTTTGAATAAAATTCAAAAATTCTTTGAATACACAAAATGGCGTCCGACCATTTATTCATATAAAAAATCGTATTGTGCAGCTACATACGATTTAGGAAATATTTTTCTTTCTCTGATCCAGAGACAGTACTCAGGTTTTCAACTAGAGTTATATAGAGCTAATCTACGATTTAAAAAAATAACAATGCGTTATTTTATCGGTCATATATTTCGAAAATATAATATATCAAATGTTCAATTTGTTGTCGAAACGATTCTGCTGTTCTATTTTCTTTTCTTATTTCTTTCCAGATAAAGACGAACGCCTTTCAGGATTATTCAAATATAGCATAGCCTGCCGAGAGCTGGAAGTCCATTCCGAAGTTTACCACACTCCAGACAGTCTTCCAATAGTTGGGTGTCTTCAGCATTGCACTAGTGCAAGGGGGCCGCCATGTCGAAGATCGATCTGCCGCCATCGCCCGCATTGTAAACAGCTTGATCGACTTCGACTAAAATTGACACTTCCGTGTAAGAACGCCCTGTTCAAAGCGCCAACATAAAGGAGAACAAGAGAAGTCACTTGTCATCGACACAGAGAACGAATAACATCAGAAAAACAAACAAACAAATAAAACAAAATTAAAATTCACATTGTATAAAATATAAATAAAAACATTAAAAAAACTCACTAACAGTGAACGAATACGAAACAATTTTCAATTGTTTACAAAAAACAAAGTGCATAAACACAAACAAAACAAATAGTGCAACTTACAAACAAAACCAACACGAAGTGCACCAACAACAACCAACATACACCACACTAAAATCAATTTTAATATTGATACATTAAAAACGTTTACCAAACAAAACGAACACAAAGTGTAACAAATAAAGCAGTTTTAAAATTCTTTAAAATTGCAACAATAAAATCTATAAGCATTTATTCAAAAGAAGTTCTTGTATTTAATTTAACAACAGCAACGCTAAAGGTTCAAATCAAGTAAGTATAGTCAAGCTCTTTGAATTTACATATCGATCAATACTCGCTGATATACTCGACTGCAATTGTACCCTACATTGTTACATCTCATGTAACAAGCCTTCAAATATTCTGCTTTAGTTCCATCAAACAGAATCAACAAATACAACTTTCGGTTGGAATTTGTTCATGGTCCTTCGTTAATCAAAAAAGAATCAGTAATTTAAATTATTTTAATTTCATTAAAATAAATACAAAGTTTCCATTTGTATAATATTTTGCAAACGTTTGTTCACATATACCTTGTAAATATCAGCTAGTATTGATCACACATATTTTATTTCTTCAAAAATATTGTGTTGTTTTTATACACTTTTAAAATATTTAGTGGAAGATTTTTGTTGCTTTTCTTTATTCTCCAAAAAAATTCTCAAAAAAAAAAAAAAAAAAAATTATTTAAATACTCAGGCTTGTACACAGCTAAAGCGGGAATAAAGCACAAAAGAGAATTGAAAAAAATCTCTTAAGTGTAATTGTTTTTACATTACTTGTGTGTACCCTACACTCAAGAAGTAAAAATTATTAGTTCAACTTTCGCTTTGTACCAAAGTAGATTTTCATACATATAATAAATATAAATCAGATTTTATTAAATTGTGGTATTTCTTTCCATACACCCTTCATTGAAATTCGGCACTTAACATTTTTTATTTTGATTTGTAACATTACTTCTTTTAATAAATTACTTTCGGTAATTAAGTACATTTGCATTTTCATTGCTATATAGTATATAAAAGATACAATGGCTTCGACAATTTGCCTAAGATTCGTTCATGAATATGAAAATTTATTTGATGTATGTAGGAAATTTTCAAATGTTTCCATAGATGATTTGACTGAGTCTCTAGTCGAAACAAAACTTTAAGCTCTTGAAGAAGATTGGCAATCACTTCGCCATGCTTACGAAAGCGTTTATTTAGCTGAAACAGTTAAAGTAGATTTTAAAAATGAAGCAAAATCCAAATTTGAAGACTGTAGAGAGAGTTATCAATATACAAAAGCTGAAATGATGGATTTCATAAAAGCTTCTAAGACATCGTCCGATAATGCTCAAAGAGGAAATGGTCCAACGCTTACCTTCGTAGAAGATCCATCAGCTTACATTAATACGTCCTACGAATCTCCACATTTTGAAATAAATGTTCCGCCCTGTGACGCTCAAGATTTTCATGGTTCCTATGAAGAATGGCCCTCATTCCGGGATATGTTTACAGCTGTTTACATCAGCAAAGTAAGAATGCCCGATGTTCAAAAATTGTTGTATTTACGACAAAAATGCAAGGGAGAAGCAAGTTCAATAGTTAATAAATACCCTTTAACAAATGACGGCTTTCCTTTAGCATGGAAAGCTCTACGAGCACGTTATGAAAATAAACGCATTCTGGTAGATCTACAGCTGAAAGCCCTTTTTAACATCCCGCCCGCGGATTTAGAATCTCCAGAAGCAATAAACAACATTCAGACAACAATTAGTGATTGTCTTGCATTGCTATCGTCTCAGGGTATAAATGTTGAACAATGGGATCCCATCCTTATTTATTTGTGCTGCACAAAACTTCCAACAGAAACATTAGCCCTCTGGGAACAATCTCTTGTTTCAAATTCGATTTTACCTTCCTGGTCACAAATGGAACAATCTCTTATAAAACGACATCGGGTTGTGGAACGAATCGTAGGAATGACAAAAGAAAAATTTCAAGACACTCAAAGCTCTATTGACTCAAATAACTATACAAATAATCAAAATGTATTTTCAAAGAATTCTGAATGCATATTATGTAGGAAGAATCATAATTTACGACTTTGTTCCAAATTTTTAAGCTTTTCCCTAAAGCAAAGAAATAGTTTTGTTTCACAAAACGAGATTTGCAAAAATTGTTTATCTCTATCACATAGAGTTACTGATTGCATTAGCCGTTATAGATGCGATCAATGCGATCAATGTGGCAATAAGCACCATAGTTTGCTTCATATATCTAGAAACTATAACTCACAGAATTCTATTGAACCTATAGATTCTACGACGAGTTCTTGTCGTACACAGTCAAACCAAATCACTAATAACCAAAGTTTCAATCGTTCCAATCAAATAGAAACACCAGAGACTTCTCTTCGAGCAAATAACTCTCAGACTCTTCTAAACACAAGTAAGCAATTTTCGTCACCGACATCTCTCTCTTGCTCTTGTCCAAATTCTGCATTCTGGTAATATGCACACAGTTCGTGCGTTAATCGATTCAGGTTCTAAAAGATCCCTTTTAACTGAAAATGCAGCTAGAAGAATTGGGTTAGGCACAGAATGTTCAAATGTAAAAATATGCGGATTGGGCGATAAGCTAGTCGCGAATAGCAATAAAATTTCGAACGTCACATTATTTTCTGAAAGACATAAGACACAACTTAGCTCTAAAGTTGTGATTGTTCGGCAGATCACTAGTCTAATGCCAAATTCTTTAATGCAGATTTCTGTTATTTCCGATATAAGTGATATAGATTTAGCTGATCCAAATTTCTTAGTTCCTTCTGAAATTGAGATGATCTTGGGAAGCGATATAATTCCCCATATAGTCTTAGATGGGATGAAAAACAATATAGCAGGAAGTCTGATCGCTCAGAATTCAATATTCGGTTGGTATATATTTGGCTCAATAAATTCACAAGGCACTTCTCAAGTGTCTTTAGATAGTTCTTGCGAAATTAATCATATCAACAGCTTAATTTCATTAAGAAATGATACTACACATGCCAATTCCTTGGTAATTAAAACATATTCTTTCCAAGAAAAACATTCATGTAAAACTAACAATTCTTTTTCGGCTCAAGAATCAGAGTTAATATATTTCAATAGTTTTCCCCCCGCAGGGTGGCTTACGCCCAATTTTCTTGGAAATATTATTACACCTTTAGTATATAATCTATTATACAGAATTATACCAAATGCGATCCATCTCGCTAATGTTGCGCCGTTGCAACATTTCAAAACACAGCAAATTCCTTTGCAAAAAATTGTACACAATGCGATCCATCTCGCTAAAGTTGCGTTGTTGCAACATGCCAAAACACTGCAAATTCCTTTGCAAAGAATGTTATACAACGCGATCCATATCGCTAATGTTGCGCCGTTGCAACATGTCAAAATATTGCAAATTCCTTTTCAAGGAATTTTATACAAGAACAATGCGCAATTGCACCTTTCATTAAAGTCAAATTCTATTAGCTTACGACATCGCCCAGACTCAAGCAAATCAGAGCAATTCCTTGCAGCTGATATTTGTTTTAGAATTTGCACAAAAATTTTGAATAAAATTCAAAAATTCTTTGAATACACAAAATGGCGTCCGACCATTTATTCATATAAAAAATCGTATTGTGCAGCTACATACGATTTAGGAAATATTTTTCTTTCTCTGATCCAGAGACAGTACTCAGGTTTTCAACTAGAGTTATATAGAGCTAATCTACGATTTAAAAAAATAACAATGCGTTATTTTATCGGTCATATATTTCGAAAATATACTGATCAAGTGCATAATACCTATCAAATGTTCAATTTGTTGTCGAAACGATTCTGCTGTTCTATTTTCTTTTCTTATTTCTTTCCAGATAAAGACGAACGCCTTTCAGGATTATTCAAATATAGCATAGCCTGCCGAGAGCTGGAAGTCCATTCCGAAGTTTACCACACTCCAGACAGTCTGCCAATAGTTGGGTGTCTTCAGCATTGCACTAGTGCAAGGGGGCCGCCATGTCGAAGATCGATCTGCCGCCATCGCCCGCATTGTAAACAGCTTGATCGACTTCGACTAAAATTGACACTTCCGTGTAAGAACGCCCTGTTCAAAGCGCCAACATAAAGGAGAACAAGAGAAGTCACTTGTCATCGACACAGAGAACGAATAACATCAGAAAAACAAACAAACAAATAAAACAAAATTCACTTTGTATAAAATATAAATAAAAACATTAAAAAAACTCACTAACAGTGAACGAATACGAAACAATTTTCAATTGTTTACAAAAAACAAAGTGCAGAAACACAAACAAAACAAATAGTGCAACTTACAAACAAAACCAACACGAAGTGCACCAACAACAACCAACATACACCACACTAAAATCAATTTTAATATTGATACATTAAAAACGTTTACCAAACAAAACGAACACAAAGTGTAACAAATAAAGCAGTTTTAAATTTCTTTAAAATTGCAACAATAAAATCTATAAACATTTATTCAAAAGAAGTTCTTGTATTTAATTTAACAACAGCAACGCTAAAGGTTCAAATCAAGTAAGTATAGTCAAGCTCTTTGAATTTACATATCGATCAATACTCGCTGATATACTCGACTGCAATTGTACCCTACATTGTTACATCTCATGTAACAAGCCTTTAAATATTCTGCTTTAGTTCCATCAAACAGAATCAACAAATACAACTTACGGTTGGAATTTGTTCACAATCCAAGGTAGAAATGTTCACAAGTGCCTTGGTTGAATCGTTCGAGGACAGCTGCCCTCTGCAAGAGTGGAGATCTCCCCAGGAGAAACCCTTGGTAACCGGGGAGATCCGGAAGCTTGGTAAGACTCTTCGCCGTCGACGGCGTAAATGACGTATAGAAGATAAAGAAATTCCTATCCAAAACTCATATCCAACCGGAATCTATGGTCGATGATACGGGCAGGAGGCTGGAGGATATGGAGGAGACAATGAAACTCCTAATGGACTCTCATTTTCCACCCGGTATATCGAATAACATAGATGAACCGATATTGGACGAAGGGGAGGCTAACACGGAAATTGTAATTACATCGGATATGGTTAAAGTGGCAATTAAGAGCTTCGCTCTCTATAAAGCTGCAGCGCAATTTCCCGGCACTCTTACAGATGGAGGCGGGACTGGTTTCGTACATCTGTCCCAGATATTCACTGCATGCTTGAAATTCACATATACCCCCATAAAATGGCAGGATGCAAGGGTAATATTTATACCTAAACCAGGGAAACCTAGCTATTCGACACCTAAGTCTTATCGACCGATAAATCTTACGTCCTTCCTACTTAAAACCTTGGAACGGATAGTCGATAGTATGGTTAAAAGCAGTATACCCGACAAAGACCTAGAATTTAAGAAGCATGCTTATGTAAAGGGACGATCGGTGGAAACCGCTTTAAACGAAGTTGTCCACTACATAGGTGCATCCTTTGATAGCAAACTATATACATTGGCGGTATGCATTGACATCGAAGGCGCCTTCAATAACGTGCACATTGATACTCTTATCCAATCCCTAGACCAGTTTTATGTTGACCGGATGCTCCGTAACTGGATCTACCACACTTTACTGATTTTCAATACCAAACTGTACCGGATAATAAAGAATGTTTTGGGTGAATTTCGTGAATTTCTTTTGCTTTGTTTTAACGTGAGTGTGTTTTACACAGACAGATGTACGGACATAGGTAATCGACTCAGAATTGCATAAGGATCAAGAATATATATACTTTGTTGGGTCTCAGATGAATATTTCTTGGTATTACACACGGAATGACAAAGTTATACCCTCAATCACCACTGATGGTGGTGGAGGGTATAAAAATTTTTCATAAGTTTTGTACAATTTTATAATTTGGATGTGGGTACATCAGTAGGCCAGTTGGTACTATTTTTAAAATAACTTTTAAACAAATTAAGGAGTTTGAAAAATTAAACCATATTCAGATAGTAGATGTTAATATGTTTCTCATCTTATTTATCTAATATTCGTCAAACACTAGTTTTAGTTTTTACGTTACTAAAAAGCTAACTCACACAGATGAAAGGCTTTAGTATGACGCATGTTTTGTAGCCCACTGTTCTAAAAAACGAATTTTGGAGTCTTGTAGGAAATGAGCGTTAGTGCTTTTTTACCCATTTTCAGTTAGAAAATTACGTTACCCCTTTTTAAATTTTTTGCGCGCGTTTTTCTTGACCAATTTTGGCAACACTGTTTGCTGTTGGTTGGAACATTATCGTCAATTATTGTATTCTTATTCAACTCTTTTGCGAAACTTTTTTTCTTCTTTTCATTTTCTCTTCACTATTCATTTTTTTCTTTATTATTTCTAGTTTTGTTTCTGTAAAATGGTTAAACAGAAAAGAAAATGTAATTAGTATTATGAATTGTTAGTGTGTAAAAGGTTTAATTTCACTAACGTGAACATTTCTTAAATTTTTATTTCTTCTGTCTTCAGAATAACTGGTGATATAAAAGATTTCAAAATATACGGGCCCTAAACTTTGGAGTTAACATAGCAGCAAAGCTATCTACCGCTTTGGAAAGAGGATGTTGCCTAATTAAAACAAGGTTGTCTATTTTTGGTTCCCATACACGCCTTCTCAAATTGTGATAACGCTTTTGATCTTTGGATTCTCTGGCCATATTTCTTCTTACAATTTCGAAAACTTTCTTTCAATTCATCATGGCGCTCTTCTGGACTCAATCTGGTTGTACCTGTGCCAATCGTAACTTCGTCATATAATGTTTTAGGTAGCCTTGGCTCTCTTCCTTGGGTGATAAATGCTGGTGAATAACCGGAGGTGTCTGATACACTTGTGTTCATGGCTAGCATTATTTCTGGTAAAAGTTCATCCCATCTACTTTGTTTTCACTCGAGAACTGAGCAATCATTGTTTTTATAGTACTATTGGCTCGTTCTGTTGGGTTCTCCTGACGACTATATGGTGCTGTAAACTGTTGTTGAGTTCCTAGTTTATTTAATAAATATTTTAAAATTCTGGAGGTAAACTGGGTGCCATTATCTTGCAAGTATCCGTTCACGAAATGCTTTCGTGACTCCTTCCGCTGTGGCCTTTCTCATTGGCACTAATTCTGTCCACTTAGAGAATTTATCGAAGGATACTTGTAACATTGTATTGCCGTGTTTAGTTCGTGGTAATGGTCCTACGAAATCCGCGCAAATGACAGACCAAGGCTCGTCTGGTATTTTGGTTAACATTTCTCCGGCCGGCTTCTGTTGATTTAGTTTATGCCTTTGGCAGGACTGACAACGACGAACTTAACGGACGACATCTCTGCTCAAGTCAGGCCAATAATAACGACTGGCAATGCGATTAATAGTTTTCCTTATCCCCAAATGTCCAGCAGCAGCACTATCATGATTTTCTTCTAATACACGTGTTCTGCAGGATGTGAGTACACATAACTTCCATGGATTGTCTTCGGCATATGTTGTACTTCGTTGAAAACGTCGATATAGTTGAATACACATTGAGACAAAATAAACGAAAATTGTAATACCTGGGAAGTGGTACTATTTTTCTGAAAGGTGGATCCGAATAGAACAAGAATTTGTTGTTGAAATTTGCCAAACACCTCTAAAATCTTGAGTTACGGGTAAAAAACCGGGTTTTCGTACCTTTAAGCACTTATAAGTCAGTAGCATAGTTGAATCTGAACCGATAAATCTACGGATTTAGAAAGCAGAAGCTGAGGCCTTTATAATGTCATATATAACATTTAAGGAACTTGGACAGATATGTGTGAGTTTCACCAGCAAACATATTTTTTATTTTAGTCTTTCACCGTTGTCCAAGTTTGGAGATGTTTTTTGAAAGTATTTTATATAGGAACCGTACCATTTATTAACTAATTAGAAAACCATGTTAATTCATGAGTAAAACACAACTTTGTTTTTAAATATCCGTTAGCAATTGACGACGTTATTGATCTTTTTCTTAATATAAAATAGTATCACTTCCCAGGTATTTATTTTTGTCGCATAATGATATCTAGTATAGTGTAATCCGAATATTTTGCTGAGTTTTGTTTTATCTTGTTGATAAGTTTCTGGATCCAATTACCTTCCGGGGTTTTTTATTGTGTACAGTTTGCTATGTTGGCAGTTTCTATGGGGTGACGCGATAACGCATCTGCGACGACGTTATGTTTTCCCTTACGATATTGTACCGAAAAATTAAATTGTTGTAACTCGAGTGCCCATCGTGCTAATCTTCCTGTAGGTCTTTCAATCGAATTAAGCCAGGTGGTCTGTAATTACAATAAATTTATACCCTTCAAGGTAAGCTCGCATTTTTCTTATGCCCCAAATTAATGCCAAACATTATTTTTCTGTTGTTGAATAATTTTTTCTGCTGCATTTAGATAGCGACTCGCAAAAGCTATTACACGTTCTTTTCCGTTGACTTCTTGAGTTAGCACTGCACCTAGCCCATAATCACTCGTATCGGTTTGTAAACTAAAAGTTTTTGTAAAATCTGGACATGCTAAAACTGGTGCTTCAGTAAGTTTGGTTTTAAGTAATTCAAAAGACTGTTGCTGTTCAGTTTTTTACATCCAGTGTTTTCCTTTCTTAAGCTATTGTGTTAGGGGTTGAGATATTTTTGAAAAATCTGGCACAAATCTCTGTACTATGAAGCTACTTCTAAAAATCATCTCACATCTCGGATGTTCTTTGGTGTTGGTATTTGATCAATTGCATCTACTTTATCAGGATCAGTTTTTATTCCATCTACGCTCACAACATGTCCTAAAAAATTTGCATTTATCCACATTTATTTTAAGGTTTGCTTTCCTTAATCTACGGAAAACTTGTCTTAAGTTTTGTAGATGCTCTGAAAGGGATTTACCAATCACAATAATATCGTCTAGATATGCAAATGCATATGGTTCCATATCAGCTCTTATTACAGTATCCAATGCTCGCTGAAAAGTTGCAGGTGCTGAATACAATCAGAATGGCATCACTCGCCATTGGTATAATCCTCGACCTAGGATTGCTAAAGCTGTATACTTTTTACTATTATCATCCATCGGGATTTGCCAGTATCCATTCTTAAGATCAAGACTGCTAATATACTTGGCATCACGTAATCTATTCAAAATACTATCAATTCAGGGTAAAGGATATGCATCTGGTACTGACCTGAGGTTTAACTGTCTGAAATTCATTCATGTTCTCCACGAACCGTACTTCTTTTTAACTAAGGTAATTGTAAAGCTGTATGGGCTCTTGGATGACTCTATACAACCTTGTGCGATTAACTGATTGATTTCTGCATCCACTATTTTATGCATTGCTTGATTTCTGAGACTGTAACTAATTTTTATTGGGCGAAGATCGGTAATAATAATTTTGTGTGTTGTGATTGTAGATAATCCATGTAGTTCTTGAAACTTAGGTAACTCTGTTTCTAAAAATGTGTTGATGATTCGTTGGTCTTCTTCATTTATTACGGGATTTACATTTGATACTCGGTCTGCTGCTTCATCTACTGTATTATGTTTAGCATCTATTTTAGAACAATCTAAGGTTAAACCGGCCATTTGAATTTTTGTATCAAAAAGACGTAAGAAATCCATTCTTACGATGACGTCTTCACTAGTTTCTGGCATTACAGGAAACAACATTTTTTTGTGAATATTCCTAAGGTGACTTCAAACTCTACGGCTTTTGAGATTGTCTTGGAAGAACCATCTGCTAATATAACATCGATTTCTTCGTTGATATACAATGGTTTAATTGATATAGTTTTAACATAATCTTCTTCTTTCTTTGTTCTTCATTAGATATACTAGTTATACTTTTTGAGGGCTTGTTTCTTGGAGGCTCGACCTCCCTCAATTCCGATGGCCTCTTCATTAGGACAACTTGATGCAAAATGACCACAATTTCTACATCGATAACAAATATTTTGTTGTCCATGGCGTGTGTTGTTAGACTTTATTCGTGGATTTTTAATTCGTGGATTTAATTCTCTAGGTCTTCCGCTAACGAAAAAAAATCTAATGATAAAATCTCTTTTCTCCGAATGTAAAGTTGATATTCTGGAAGGGCATTACGAAATATTCTTTCTAGTTTTTGATCCTCGTTGAACTCTCTTTCGTCCTCTAACTTTTCAAAATATAAGAATTATAAGAGGTCTCTTTTAAAAGTATTCCATACCTGCCAGTGTTTTTATTGTTTCTGAACCATATGAGGGCATTTTCTTGTAAGAATTCGGGCATAATTCTTGGTAACTGGTCTAATGGTATTTCATAGATTTTAGCGAGTTATTCTATACGCTCGACACATGTTATGGGCTCACGACCTCCATCGTATGAAAGGCGCCATTTTCTGACGTGCTCAATTAAATTTGGCTTTAATTCGTTTGATGTACGGGATGGAACTGGTACTGTAGCAGGTTGATGTATGTTTAATGATTTATTTTCCATTTTAATTGGTGACGGTGTTGATAAGTTTCTTGTGGTTGGTATTGCTAGAGTATTCGACACATCATATTTTTCTTGAATCTCTAATAAACGTTGTAATCTATTAGCATCATGTTCACTGCCTAAAAATTTCGCGAGTCTTCTCATTTCATCTACCGTACCGACGGTTTCTAATTTAAATTCACTTAGCAACGACACCAATTCGCCGCATTTTAACGCGTATGCCCAACTTGTTTTCAAAATTTTTTTATATATTTTTTATCCGTTACGCGACACAATTGCTCCTTTTTTCTATTTTACTTTTTAACAGTCCCTGCTCGGGCGCCATTGTAACGACACGTTTCCGCTTTAGGCTGGGGTATACTCGCCGGTGCCAGGGGTGGGTACAAAATTTATTTCTGCGGGTTTGTGAAAAATAAAGAGTGTACACAAACGATTTCAAAACACGTTGTAAACATTATTTTCTCTTAAGCGACTCTCTTTCTAGCAGATCGCTCTTCGCCACCGCAAATGTTTTGTAAGCGGTCTAATCACCGTACAGAAAATTTGGATGCTTAGTCGACAGTGCATCAATAGGCTAGGGCTCCGAAGCGGTATAACCACAAGACGCTCTTGCTTCTCGATAGCTCTGGGTGTAGGGCTACAAATATTATTAGGCAAGTACAACAAAACGGTTTAACCACCAGATGTACCTGCTTCACAATATCTCTCTGCTGTGCCTACAGAGTATTGATTAGCTAGAACAATGAAGCGGTATAACCACCATGCGATCTAGCTTCTCAATAACTCCGTGTGTTGGACTAGTAAAGATTATTAGGCAAGAACAACGAAGCGGTCTAACCACCAGATGTTCTTACTTCCTCTTAAATCAAATCAGTTGATTTGACTTATTGCCGACAGTGCCTTAATAAGCAAGTACAACGAAGCGATTTAACCACCAGAAGTACCTGCTTCTTAATGGCTCTATGTTTAGGGCTAGTGAATCTTGCTAGGCGGGAACAACGAAGCGATCTAACCACCAAATATTCCTGCTTCACAATATTTCACTCTATAAGATGCAGACGGTCTAACCACTAAACAACGATTAGTCTTACCTAAGCGAAAGCTGGGCGCAGACTGCCTTTTCTTAGAACAATACGCTGCCTTTTATACAATTTCTACTACATTAGCTGTTGTTGTCTAAGATTATCATCTTAATTGTAACTAATTGTAGCATCTTAATTTTTAGGGTTGTATTCTATAGTATGATCTTTTATCCTTGATTAGCTATCAACCAGTGGGTGGCGCAACTTATCTTATACGTTAATTTAAATAATACGTTAAATCAAACTGAACTTAGAGATGGTAGGTAGGTAGGTTGATTGGAGGATGTATACTACTGTATACTGTATCAAATCCGAAAAAATACACCTAGGCCACTATCGGGCCTGTTGTGCGCTCCTTATCATGAAAAAAAGGGAACTGAATGAATTATTTTTCAGTGTTCATAAACTCAGTTTCCTGAACGTAATTCCTACGAATCTTCCATTCAGTGTTAGTCAGAAATGTTATTTCCGGAATAACATCACTTCCAAGATATTTGGATCTAACTTCGACGAATGCCTGGCAGTGGCAAAGAAAGTGCTCCAGAGCTTCACAGTCCTCTCCACATGCCCTACATTCGTTTGAATCCGCTCCAATTTTGTATAGATGTGCTCGTAATCCTGTGTGTCCACTCAGAATACGTACCATCATACTAACTTCAGACTTGCTCATTTTGAGGAGATTTTCGTGGTTCTATCCACTGTTTCATTATTCCAAGAGGCCTTATGGGATTCTCTCACCCATATTTTTAGTTCAGCTTTTGTTACGTCGAATGGTTTAGCGTTTGTCAGGTTAACTGTCTCGAGCTCCCTACCCTTTAAAGCTATTACATTCGCCCTTTCGTTACCGACTACTCCCGAGTGGGCTGGTACCCATATGATGTGAACCTTACCTCTGGGAGAGTATTCAGTTAAAGCTTTCTTACAATCCAATACGGTCTTAGATTTAGTTCTATCGCCTGATATCGCCCTAATTTCCTTCTGGCTATCGGTAAATATATTAAGCGCTGTGGGCGCCATATTTATTCTAATCCAATTTACGCATTCCGTTATTGCTCGTACTTCTACCTGGAAGCTTGTGTTATGATTTGGTAAACGGTGGTATATGGTGTAGCAACGGATTCCTGGTATTTGCTCTAATGTTCCGCTTGACCAAGACATTCTATCTGGGATCAGCGTTTCAAAGTTTCCGTCATATTCTGTGTCGGGTATACGATCAGGCACGTCCGATGATTGTGTATAACCTTCCAATGTGTCCAGTATACATTGATGACGTGTCCTATAACCGCTTTTGGCCAGTTCCTCTAAAGTAAAGAGCCGTTCGGCTGTAAGCGCCGCCTCATATCTTAAATATGTTTCAACGTTTCCAGAGCCTTGGTTGAAGTAGTACACATGGCACCACTTATACCCAAGCAGCATGTACGCTGAACTCCCTGTAGTAGTTTGATATTGCATTTTTTGTCTAAAGCAGTCCACCAGATTATTGAAGCATAAGCTAGAATTGGTCTAATTACACTTTTATAAAGCCAATATGTCATAGTAGGACTAAGACCCCATTACATGCCTATAGTTCTCCTACATATCGCCCAGCACCGATGTGCCTTGTTGATCCTATCTTCTATGTGGTGTCTCCATTTTAATTTCCGGTCGAAGATTACACCTAAATACTTAACTTTGTCTGTCACTGGTATCTTCTTGCCCAGGAAGTAATGTGAAAAGACAGATTTCCGTTTTTGCCGGGTTAACATTGAGGCCTCTCAGTTGAGCCCAGCTCAATGCCGTATTCAGAGCCTCCTCAGCTCTTCTACACAAGTAATTTGGATCCTTTCCCTTTAAAAATATTACGACATTGTCTGCATAGCAGACAGGTCTAAGTCCTTTCTCTGTTAGGGTCCTTAGGAGGCTATTAATCGTGGTAACCCAGAGTAAAGGTGAGAAAATGCCACCTGTGGTATACCGCGAAATACCTTTTCCCTGATAGTTATATCGTACATCTCGCAGCTTATCCATCTGTTCCTTAGCATGTGGTTGATCCAGTTACGGAGCACCCGGTCAACATAAAACTGGTATAGGGATTGGATAATAGTATCAATGTGCACGTTATTGAAGGCACCTTCGATGTCAATGCATACCGCCAATGTATATAGTTTGCTATCAAAGGATGCACCTATGTAGTGGACAACTTCGTTTAAACCGGTTTCCATCGATCGTCCCTTTACATAAGCATGCTGCTTAAATTTTAGGTCTTTGTCGGGTATCCTGCTTTTAACCAAACTATCGACTATCTGTTCCAATGTTTTAAGTAGGAAGGATATAAGACTTATCGGTCAATAAGACTTAGGTGTCGAATAGCTAGGTTTCATTGGTTTAGGTATAAATATTACTCTTGCACCCTGCCATTTAATGCGGGTATATGTGAATTTCAAGCATGCAGTGAATATCTGAGACAGATGTACGGACACCAGTCCCGCCTCCATCTGTAAAAGTGCCGGGAAAATCCATCCGGCCCTGCAGCTTTATAGGGAGCGAAGCTCTTGATTGCCCCTTTAACCATATCAGATGTAATTACAAATTCCGTGTTAGCCTCCCCTTTCTCCAATATCGGTTCATCTATGTTATTCGATATACCGGGTGGGAAATGAGAGTCCATTAGGAGTTTCGTTGTCTTCTCCATATCCTCCAGCCTCCTGCCCGTATCATCGACAATAGATTCCGGTTGGACATGAGTTTTGGTAACCTGAAGTGGCTATTGATGCAGTGGGTACCATTGCTGGCACTGCGGTGACCTTATCAGGCATAGCAAAAGCAGTCTTTTTAATCGACACTTACCCAATTTTGGACAGCACTGCTGTTCGGTCTTCTGGCGAGTGAGTGATTTTCTCCTCGCTTTTAGGATTTGACTCCTCAAAATTACCACTACTTGCTAATGATGCTTTGGGTACCGTCTTAGATGTTTAAATGTCTTAATCGGGGCCGGTTTTAACTTCCCTTTCAATCGGCGCCTCCCCAATTTTGGAAAGGGCAGCCGCACCTTCTTTTGGCGAGTTAGAGACTTAAAGTTATCAGTAGTTGCTACTGATGCTGTGATCTTAGGTATTTTAGTGTCCTTTTCGAGGCTTGTTGTAACAGCCCTTCCAATCGGCACCTTCCCAATTTTGAATATGACAGCTTTAGAGGCGAAGTAAGCCCTACCTTATTCTAGGCAAGACTAGCCATAGATTTCTGGTCGATACCGATTACAAATAAAGTTCCCTCAGGTTCTTCTTTCCTGTAAAAGACATCCCATTTTTCCACGGCCAGCTCAGCATTTTGACCACCAAGAATTTCCAGTATACGTTCATTAGCCAGTTTACTGCCCCATACTTTTATGTAGATAGTGGACTTTAAGAGCACTGGAAGCTCGCTCTTCTTTGTCAGTCCCAGCTTAGCGCCGTCCCAGGGAGGAGGGATACTTTCCGCCAAGTTCTTTAGGGTGCACATTGGTGAGATGCCAACCTCATCAACATCACGCCCATGCTGAACTCGCAACTCACGCTCTCTATTGGTTGTTTGCCCTTTGAAGCGATTGCATGGTCCACTATCTTATTGTTCACCAGATCTTCTACCTTAATCTGTTGCTCTATTGGAATTTTGCTGTCGGATTACCGGCATCGTAAACTGCATAGCAGAGATCGTCCCGGTGTCTTCTTCTGGCAATTTTGGCGTAAGATGGCGCCTCTTTTCCTTTTCCACTGTCTAGCCTCTCTTTCCTCGCTTTCATTTCATTTATTTATTGTTCTTCCCATACTACAAGATATATATCTAATTTAAAGCTGGGATTACATAAAGTTATAAACATATAATATAAAAAACAATTAATTTAGGATTAATATAACACTAATAATACTAATAATTATAACATACCACAGTGGGGCAGAATCGAAATTTTTTGGAAATAAATCTGGCATTTCTAAACAGCTGATCCGATCGGTATAAATTTGAAGATGAACCCCGCAGATGCCCCAGGGACGGCGCTGTGGCGGCTCAAAGTAGGGTACCTACGACATATAAAATTTTTAAACTCGTGCCATTTTTTTTCATCCAAATACAAAGATTTTTATATTTTCTGAAAGCGCTCGACGAGATCTTGAAAAAACATGCTTGGACATACTACTTATCTTTTATAATATCCGAGTTATAGGCATTTAAAAATTTAGTGTTACAAAAATTACTATACCTTGGTCCGCCTTTTTTTGAATACCGGGCGTAATTTTGGACCAAATGGACTCAATTTTTTCTTGTTAGTTAGACAACAAAATTTCCAATAATATAAAAAAAATTTCAGATCAATATCATTTACAGATCCAAAAATATACGTTTTTTAATTTAAAAATTCAAAAAATTTTAGATTTTTGCCGTTTTTTGCCAAAAATGTGTCTTAACTCTTTTATTAATAAAATAAAATGTTCTTTAAGAACATATAACAATTTTATAGTTTTCTAAAAGGTATCTTTACGTAGAATGCTTTGGCGTAAAAAACTTGTCCTATTTTTTGAAAATGTTGCCACTGCGTCCTTCCGAATATGACCTATTTTTTATCGAAACTTCAACTTTGGGCGACATGTTCTAAAATCCCAAAGCTGGGATCAGAAAACTGAAAGCAGTTTTGGAAACCTCAATATGTTTTCTATTTACTCCAAAAGTATTTTCCCAGCCCTGAAAGAAATGTGGACCCTATGGGCAAAAATGTAAAAAATCCCATTTTTGGGATTTTCATTCCTATTTTTGGGAATTGCGGGATGCCCTTTGACCTTTTCAATTTTTTTTTGCATTTTCTTATTTGAAATAACAAATTTAACAAGCGTTGAAAATTTCATTGAGTTTTGTTCATAAATAAAGATTTTGTCTTATATTACATATTTGTTAAATTTCTAAAACTATGATTTATATCAAAATTTTAATAGGGTCGCAGATAGCTACAACAATTTAGTCCATATTTATCCCTTAATATTATTTTTTAGTTAGAAAAACTAAAAAATAATAATTATCATTTACAATTACATTCAAAAATATGTTCATTTAAACCTGTGTCCTTTAATTTCATCTTTTTCATATTTTAGTATTAAGTATGACAGAACTATTTAATCTTATATTTACCTATTTTCTATTTGTTTGCTTATCCTTATAATTGAAAGGTCCTATTATGCTTAAATTTTCAGAAATTTATAACTATTTTTTACCTAAATTTTTTCGACAGATCATTTCGTTCTGTTTCTTTTGTTATATGTTCTTAAAGAAAATTTTATTTTATTAATAAAAGAGTTAAGACACATTTTTGGCAAAAATCTAAAATTTTTTGAATTTTTAAATTAAAAAACGTATATTTTTGGATCTGTAAATGATATTGATCTGAAATTTTTGGTATATTATTAAATTTTGTTGTCTAACTAACAAGAAAAAATTGAGTCCATTTGGTCCAAAATTACGCCCGGTATTCAAAAAAAGACGGACCAAGGTATGGTAAATTTTGTATCACTAAATTTTTAAATGCCTATAACTCGGATATTATAAGAGATAAGTAGTATGTCCAAGCATGTTTTTTCAAGATCTCATCGAGCGAGTATTTGGGTGAAAAACAAAAAAATGGCACGAGTTTAAAAATTTTACATGTCGTAGGTACCCTACTTTGAGCCGCCACAGCGGCAGCTGCAGGGTTCATCTTCAAAACTTAAACTCGAATACTCCTTGGCTACGCTCACGCCAAATTTTATCCCAATCGGATCAGCCGTTTAGAAATGCCAGATTTATTTCGATTCTGCCCCACTGTGCATACATGCATATAAATATATATATAAAATTAACATTTCAGCAAATAATGAGATACACATAACGACATTTTATGAACATTTAAAGAAGAGAAAACAAAGCTTTTCGGGGCTTCTTTTGAGATACCCGTACCTTCGAGGTTGATTTCGCCGACGTGATCGTCTTCGGAATATCTATCTTGGCGTTTTCACCCTTACTCTCAGGATTCTGACTTGAGGTTCTTTTGAGTGAAGTATGGCTTGGCTTCGACTGTGTATTAGAAGGCGGGGAGCTTTTTTTCTTCTTAGGTTTATTCTCAGTTGTCAACTCTTCAGGAGACCTGATTCTCTTTGCCTCAGATCTTGTGAGAGAGTCCGATTTTTCCTTTGGAGTGTCGTTGGATTGACTATGATTTCCTCAAGCATATTTTTCAATTTCCTCCTCTGTACTCCAGATAGTCTTTTCTTAGTAATAGCTAGTTTAGCTATGCTATCACTTACCTGTTTCACCATTTGCTCTACTTCATCCTTTTTGGGATTTGCTATAATGGTGTTGTTATTATCATCTGAGGATTCAGAGTCGGAACCCTCACCTATATTCAAAGGCTGAGGTAGCTTAGAGCTCTCTCCGAGTACATCCTTCTCTTTCACCCCCATGTTTTTGCCAATGGCATGCTGTACACTTGACGCATTGTCCGCTACGGAGGCCAAGGTACCCACCTCCGTAGTAGTATTTTGCTCACGATTGCAGGATGACGACGACACGTGACTCGCGAGTGGATCAACACTTGCCGCCGGTACTGGGTTATTTAGGCCCTGCACCGTAACTTTCATCTTTTTATTTTCCATGTTGGTTTTTTCCAGCTTTTTGGACCGCGGGGAATATAATATTCTCAGGTGGTGGACAATCTGCCATCCCCCAGCTTGAGTCAAACTAAAACTGAGGGAGGACAGATGGTCCATCACCACCCCCTATCCGCCACCCGGGGACGCGCTCGGTATGAAAAACGGGAAAACTCCCCCGAACTTAGAGATGAGATGAGAGAAAAAAAGGGAATATGGAGAATTCATGACGAAACAAAAAGCGAGATATAAAAAGAACACAATTATGAATAAAAGGACACTTTCGTCTAAAATCGAACATTCGAAGAGAGATAAATTTACGGAATTTAACATAAAGTTTAATCCAGACGATTAGAGTTTAATCCGAACTTAGAGATGAGAGAAAAAAAGGGAATATGGAGAATTCATGACGAAACAAAAAGCGAGATATAAAAAGAACACAATTATGAATAAAAGGACACTTTCGTCTAAAATCGAACATTCGAAGAGAGATAAATTTTCGGAATTTAACATAAAGTTTAATCCAGACGATTAGATTAATAGCAGATGTTGAGCAATGGGTTCAGACAATTACGGATGATAGGGAAAAGGATATTACCAGAACGAAGTAAGCCAATAGATTTATAACTTATGTCATATCTAGTGGCCAACCTACCTTTTGGCCTACAGACCTCAATAAGATTCCCGATCTAATTGACTTTGCTGTAATCAAAAACATAAAACGAGAATTTATTTCAGTGATCCCTTCACTAGACCTCTCATCAGACCACTCGCCTACAGTTTTAACGTTATTAGAAACCCCAAATAAATTGGAAAACTATTGTTCTTGTTTCCCTAACAAGAAGACGAACTGGTTAAAGTATAAAATGTATGTCAGCTCACACTTGCCACAAAACATTTCATTGAAAAATTACCATGAAATACAATCCGCTGTCGATATATTTACGGATATCTTACAAGATGCTGTCAAAGCTTCTACACCCCCAGTCACATTGGGATACTACAAAAATTCGAAATGAGTCTCTAATTAAAGAAAAGAGAACACTCAGACGTCAATGGCAACAATCGCGATCTCCAAACATAAAGGTTAAACTTAATCAGTGCCAAAGAAGACTTCACATCGCCTTAAAAAATAATAAGGAATCTAATCTGAGAAATTATCTCAAGAACTTTGACCCTACTAATAAAACAGAATATATTCTCTGGAAAGCTGTTAAACATATGCAATGCCCTATTGCATATGAGTCACCCATACGCCTCCAGAATGGTCAATGGGCAAAAAATACGTCAGAAAAACTTGAAGCATTCGCCAATCACTTGGAGAATGTGTTTACTGAAAATGATACTAGTGCTAACATTATAAATAATGTGGTTCCACGCCCAATGAAATTCTGGTTCTCTACCGTGAAGACGACAATCAAAGGTCTAAAGGCAGGAAAATCACCTGGTATAGATAAAATTACTACCACGATGATAAGTAACCTGCTCAATTCAGCACTGAGAATTATTTTGTTCATCTTTAACTCGATGCTACGTATTGGATATTTCCCTACCTCATGGAAAGTATCCGAAATTGTTATGATACCAAAACCAGGAAAAGATGTCACTCAAGTGACATCATACCGTCCCATTAGCCTGTTGTCTATATTCTCAAAACTTTTTGAAAAGTTATTGCTTGAAAGCCTTATAGTACACCTTAACGATAACTGCATTATTCCTGACCATCAGTTTGGTTTCAGAAGAAAGCACAGCACTATCGAACAGGTACATCGAATAACTACTCTTATTCGGAAGGCCTTCGAGAGCAAGCAATATTGCTCAGCATTATTCATAGATATTTCTCAAGCTTTCGATAAAGTCTGGCACGATGGACAAATACACAAAATTATCACATTACTACCTGCGAATGTACACAAACTGCTTAAAAACTACATATATGAAAGATCTTTTCAAATCAGATCTAAATCAGATTTCAGATTTGCGGATGATACCGCTTTTGTAAGCATACATGATAACCCTTCAATAGCTACTGAACAACTCTAGCTTCACATCGGCGAATTGGAAAAGTGGCTGGACAAATGGAAAATAAAGGTCAATGCAACAAAATGTACTCACGTTACATTTACTTTAATACGAGAAAATTGTCCTCCCGTACAGATAAACAATATAAAAAAGATATCTTGGTAACCAACTTGATCGCCACTTAACACGAACTCACCACATTGAAGCCAAGGTTACACAAATAAAATTAAAGTCAGCTCAAATGTACTGGCTAAGTGGACCACGGTCAGCTCTAGACTTGGAATACAAGGTGCTTTTGTACAAAACAGTTATAAAACCGATATGGCTATACAGTATTCAACTGTGGGGAACAGCCTCCTCATCTAATGTTGAAAAATTACAAAGAAAGCAGTCAGCACTGTTAAGGTCAATAACAGGTGCCCCGTGGTACATTCGTAATAGTAATATTCATAGGGATCTCAATGTCCCCATAATACGCGAGGAGATCAAATTCTCATGTTTAACCTACTTGTAGAAACTAATGGATGACCCAAATCCCCTTGCCAGGGAGTTGCTGTCATTTGAGGGTCATAGACGACTGAGAAGAACGGAAACATTGGATTTTGTCAGATAATCAAATTATCGAGAACTTTGGTTGAAATTGCATCGGAAATAATAACGTTAGTTATAATTTAGGCTAAGATTTTAATTATAATAATTATTAAAACAATTATAATAATTATTATTCAATTATTTTTTTCTTGATATTTTTGTTATTTGAGTTCTCATTTAAGGTGAAGTTAAATAGGTGCAAAATTTACGTCACAAAAGTAAGTATACAGATCATTTCAATATATATTTGGTTTAATGATATTGACAAAATTTATGAAAATTTTACCTGTTTGAATAAAATTACTTTATAATAAAATATTTTGTACACAATAACTTGGAAAAAATCCACTTTTAGATCCGAAATTTTGAAATTTGGGCCGATTGGCTCCGGAAATAATTAGTAGAACAGCTTTTCTCATTTCTAGGAAATATTTTCCCACTTTAGACCCGATCTGGTGATCATTGAACCTTCCAAATGATGCATTAGATGTTGAATTTTTAACTTTTGAAAAAGAGTTATTTTTAAAATAATGCGATATGCTTGGATTTGACCATTTTGAACACAGTACGTTCTTATAATCCAAAATTTAACTCAGATTTCTTAATACTTACAACATATTCTTGAAATTATGATAATACCATATATTTCCTTTAATTTAAACAGATTTTTCAAATCCTCCGATTTCCAAAGTATACAAAAATGCTACTAACCATACCTTGATATACACGAGACAATAACCATGTTTTATGGATGGGGCATTTTATTTGTTCTAGCAACAAATTAAGACGTATCCTTGATCAAAATTGTTCAATTCGTATTCATACCACTAATTGAGCCTGATTTAATATAAAAATCTTATTATTTTGGACAATGACCAATTTCGGAACCGATATGTAGTGTAAGTTATTGAAGTGTGTAATGGATGATTGGAATCAAAAAACTTGTTTTAATTAATGGAAACTAGTACAAGTATTAATAATTTCACATTTTAAGAAATAAATTTTAGGAAATCCCCATTAAATATCGAATATGAGCGCAATATCTTGTTAAAAACGACAGTGGACCGAAATGGATTGCAATTATTGTAAAGAAATAATTACTTTAAAAGTTAAAATATCGTCTTCTTATGCATCATGTTCATAATGAACAAACAAGGGATGTTATTGTATACCCGATCCAAAACTCCGGGGGTTTAAATAGCAAGATGGTCTTAAATATGTAAAAAATGCTCCTATAAGTAATATTCAGGTCAATTGCCAAAAATTTATTTAGTTATTATGTAAAAATATTTTATTATAAAGTAATTATATTCAAACAGGTAAAATTTTCATAAATTTTGTTAATATCATGAAACCAAATATATATTGAAATAATCTGTATACTTTGTGACGTAAATTTTGCACCTATTTAGCTTCACCTTAAATGAGAACTCAAATAACAAAAATATCGAGAAAACAAGTAGTGAATAATAATTATCATAACTGTTTTTAATAAATAAATGTGTTACTTTTTTTTTTAAAAAATAATATCCTTTTTTAAATAAAACCAATTATCAGTATTTCTGTATACTTATTTTTGTGATTAACTGTATATTTGGTTTAATGATATTGACAAAATTTATGAAAATTTTACCTGTTTGAATAAAATTACTTTATAATAAAATATTTTGTACACAATAACTTGGAAAAAATCCACTTTTAGATCCGAAATTTTGAAATTTGGGCCGATTGGCTCCGGAAATAATTAGTAGAACAGCTTTTCTCATTTCTAGGAAATATTTTTCCACTTTAGACCCGGATTTTGGATCTGGTGATCATTGAACCTTTCAAATGATGCATTAGATGTTGAATTTTTAACTTTTGAAAAAGAGTTATTTTTAAAATAATGCGATATGCTTGGATTTGACCATTTTGAACACAGTACGTTCTTATAATCCAAAATTTAACTCAGATTTCTTAATACTTACAACATATTCTTGAAATTATGATAATACCATATATTTCCTTTAATTTAAACAGATTTTTCAAATCCTCCGATTTCCAAAGTATACAAAAATGCTACTAACCATACCTTGATATACACGAGACAATAACCATGTTTTATGGATGGGGCATTTTATTTGTTCTAGCAACAAATTAAGACGTATCCTTGATCAAAATTGTTCAATTCGTATTCATACCACTAATTGAGCCTGATTTAATATAAAAATCTTATTATTTTGGACAAGGACCAATTTCGGAACCGATATGTAGTGTAAGTTATTGAAGTGTGTAATGGATGATTGGAATCAAAAAACTTGTTTTAATTAATGGAAACTAGTACAAGTATTAATAATTTCACATTTTAAGAAATAAATTTTAGGAAATCCCCATTAAATATCGAATATGAGCGCAATATCTTGTTGAAAACGACAGTGGACCGAAATGGATTGCAATTATTGTAAAGAAATAATTACTTTAAAAGTTAAAATATCGTCTTCTTATGCATCATGTTCATAATGAACAAACAAGGGATGTTATTGTATACCCGATCCAAAACTCCGGGGGTTTAAATAGCAAGATGGTCTTAAATATGTAAAAAATGCTCATATAAGTAATATTCAGGTCAATTACCAAAAATTTATTTAGTTATTATGTAAAAATATTTTATTATAAAGTAATTATATTTAAACAGGTAAAATTTTCATAAATTTTGTTAATATCATGAAACCAAATATATATTGAAATAATCTGTATACTTTGTGACGTAAATTTTGCACCTATTTAGCTTCACCTTAAATGAGAACTCAAATAACAAAAATATCGAGAAAACAAGTAGTGAATAATAATTATCATAACTGTTTTTAATAAATAAATGTGTTACTTTTTTTTGAAAAAATAATATCCTTTTTTAAATAAAACCAATTATCAGTATTTCTGTATACTTATTTTTGTGATTAACTGTATATTTGGTTTAATGATATTGACAAAATTTATGAAAATTTTACCTGTTTGAATAAAATTACTTTATAATAAAATATTTTGTACACAATAACTTGGAAAAAATCCACTTTTAGATCCGAAATTTTGAAATTTGGGCCGATTGGCTCCGGAAATGATTAGTAGAACAGCTTTTCTCATTTCTAGGAAATATTTTCCCACTTTAGACCCGGATTTTGGATCTGGTGATCATTGAACCTTCCAAATGATGCATTAGAAGTTGAATTTTTAACTTTTGAAAAAGAGTTGTTATTTTTAAAATAATGCGATATGCTTGGATTTGACCATTTTGAACACTGTACGTTCTTATAATCCGAAATTTAACTCAGATTTCTTAATACTTACAACATATACTTGAAAAGTTTGATAATTCCATATATTTCCTTTAATTTAAACAGATTTTTCAAATCCTCCGATTTCCAAAGTATACAAAAATGCTACTAACCATACCTTGATCGGGCATTTTATTTGTTCTAGCAACAAATTAAGACGTATCCTTGTTCAAAATTGTTCAATTCGTATTCATACCACTAATTGAGTCTGATTTAATATAAAAATCTTATTATTTTGGACCAATTTTGGAACCGATATGTAGAGTAAGTTATTGACATGGTCACCATTTGACGATTATTGGTAGTATTTAGAAGTGTGTAATGGATGATTGGAATCAAAAACCTTGTTTTAATTAATGGAAACTAGTGCAAGTATTAATAATTTCGCATTTTAAGAAATAAATTTTAGGAACTTCCCATTAAATATCGAATATGAACGCTATATCTTGTTAAAAACGACAATGGACCGAAATGGATTGCAATTACTATATTGTAAAGAAATAATTACTTTAAAAGTTAAAATATCGTCTTCTATGCATCACAATGAACAAACAAGAGATGTTATTGAATAACCGATCCAAAACTCCGGGGGTTTAAATAGCAAGGTGGCCTTAAATATGAAAAAATGCTCCTATAAGTAATATTCAGGTCAATTACCAAAAATTCCAATTTTTTTGGAACTAAAAGTGGATTTTTTTCCAAGTTATTGTGTAAAAATATTTTATTATAAAGTAATTATATTCAAACAGGTAAAATTTTCATAAATTTTGTTAATACCATGAAACAAATATATATTGAAATAATCTGTATACTTACTTTTGTGACGTAAATTTTGCACCTATTTAGCTTCACCTTAAATGAGAACTCAAATAACAAAAATATCCAGCAAAAGTAGTGAATAACAATTATCATAACTGTTTTTAATAAATAAATGTGTTACTTTTTTGTTTTTTGAAAAAATAATATCCTTTTTTAAATAAAACCAATTATCAGTGTTTCTGTATACTTATTTTTGTGATTAACTGTATATTGAACATTTATGAGGATACGAGAAAAGTCATGAGAAGATATAAGAATAAAGTTGTTATAACGAAAGCGGACAAGGGGAATAAAACAGTTTTAATGTACAGAGAAGATTATAACAATGGAATGGATAAGTTACTTGAGGACAAGATCACATATAAACGTATACCGACAGATCCGGCACAAAAATTACAACGAGCTAACAAAGCTCTGATAGCGAATCCATACAAAATGGAATATATTAATGGATATGATAAGATAAAATTGTCATCCAATGCGGCAACAGCTCCAAGATTATATGGACTCCCAAAAATTCATAAACCAAACAGTCCACTGAGACCGATATCTTCATCAATAGGATTACCATGTTTTGAATTATCGAAATATATTGGGAGCATACTGAAGAACATTATATTGGAAAAATATAACATAAAAAACGCCATGGAATTGAAAAGTAAATTGGACACGCTAACATTGGACGAAGATGAGATCTTAATATCATTAGATGTGGTGTCACTTCTCACGAACATACCCATACACCTAGCGATAAATAACATTATGTCGAAATGGGATAAATTACAGAACCACACGAAAATACCTAGGTCGCAATTTTTGAAAATATTACAATTTTGCTTGAATGACAACAACTATTTTATGCATGGTGAAACATTTTACTACCAAACATTGGCATGCCAATGGGCAACCCATTACCTCCGACGATAAATGACATTATACTGGACTGTCTACTAGAACAATGTATAGAAGAATTACAAGCCAAAAATATACACACACGACTCATCACAAAATATGTTGACGATTTATTTGCTATTATAAAATACAATGAGGAGGATAACATATTGAAAACTTTTAACTCCTACCATAACAGATTGAAATTTACAATGGAAAGGGAACATGAGAACTCATTACCATACCTGGATATGAAATTATACCGGAAAAATTGCAGGATAATAACAGATTGGTACATGAAAGCAATTGCTTCTGGACGACTGATAAACTTTCACTTTCAACACAACCTATGAAACAGAAGATGAATACGGCAATGAACTTGATTGATAAAGTCATAAAGGCTAGTGACAGACAGTTTAGAGATAATAGTATGATAAGGGATATCCTACACAAAAATAACTTCCCACATGGGTTGATCACCACATTAATAAAGAAAGTTGAGAACAAAATTAATTCCCCAAGTAATAACACTAAATATTACAGCATACCTTTTATACCAAAATTAACAGAGAACAAACAAATGAGAGACATAATGAACGATGAACAAATAATTATTGCATACAAATCGAATAAGACAATGCAACAACTATTCACACAAACAAAAATCGAAAATAGAGAACAAAACAATGTTGTATACCAAATAAGATGTGATGGTGGGGACAACGAAGAGTGTGGTAGTTTATATTGGCACAACAAAGAGAAATTTAGGCGTGAGAATAGATAAACATATAGCTGACATAAAGAAAGTTAAACAATCAACTGCACTTGCACAACATTGTATTGAAAACAGACATAAACCAAATTTTGATAATGTAAGATCCACATAAAGTTTGATAGAGAGATTTTGGCTTCATTGAAACTTATGTGTGTCGAATTTTATCACTATACTCGTATTTTTAAGCCAGTAATGAGCGTTAAAGACATTTTCTGAAGGGGACCTTATATGGGGGGTAGGATCAATTATGGACCGAATTAGAGCTCTAATAGCTCTATATATAACCAGCAGTTCGAACTAGGGATGCCAAACGGGAATTCCCGATTCCCGAAAATCCCGGGATTTTCGGGATTTGAAAGTACCGAAAACCGGGATTTTAAAAAATGAAATCCCGGGAAATTTCGGGATTTTAAAATCCCGAATTTTTAAGTATTTTTCCGCTATTTTATACATTATAAAGTACTAAATAAGAGAATTTTAAAAGTTTTTGGACTTAAGATGACTCTACTAACTTACAAGCTGAAATATCAAAAAAAAAAAAAAAGTAAGAGTGCTATATTCGGCTATGCCGAATATGCTTTTCTATAAACATCAGGGTGATATTACTCATCAAATGTACTGATATGATCTTATATGAGAGGTAGGGTGAATCATTTACCGTTTTTATAAAATTTTTCATAATTTTTTTAGACCAATTTTCGTTCATACACTTTCCGGTAGGAAGATTTACGTTCCTATAAAAGTTTCTTAGCTTTTGGGGAGTAAGAAATTTACTTATCTCAAATTTCATCTCCACACTCGTACTTGTACTTCATCTCCACACTCGTACTTGTAAGCCAGTAATGAGCGTTAAAGTATTTATCTGGATGGGACCTTATGTAGGGGTAGGGTCAATTATGGACCGAAACACATAAAACTTGGTAGAGAGATTTTGACTCGCATGAAACAAAACAAAAATTGTAAGATATTTGTCGATAATAAATTTAAAATGATTCACTTCTTAGTTTTAATTTTATTACAATAAACACACGCACCAATTTTTTCGAGCCCACTGCTTATTAGGTATGGATTACACTTTTTAAATAATTTTCACTAATCCCAGTGTTATTTAGTGTGCTGATTCCGAATATGAAAAAAAAAAAACGTTTCACCCATCAATTTTAGTGAACACGGAATATAAATATTATTTGGAAACCATTGTAAATTTGGATATCATGGGTATTATTTTAGGTTTTTATTCTACTATTCAGTGCCTGGGATGGAAAGATTTTTATTCTAAGTATGTACTTTGAATTAATTTGTTTTTCTTTTCACAAAATGCTTATTGGAAAGTAAACACCTACTAAGATATTCATATTGCAATTTGAAATAAAACATTTTATTTTTGTCGGTAAATTATTAAGATTTTTTGAATTTTTTTTATATTTTTGGGGATTTAGAAATCCCGAAAATCCCGGGATCCCGATATCGGGATTCCGGGATTTATTTAAAAATCCCGAATCCCGGGATTTCTAAAAACCAGTCCCGATTGGCATCCCTAGTTCGAACTAACCACTTGAAATACCACTTATGGTGGCCCCTAGCCACCCGACTACCCAGGTGACCAACCATTTTAACATGGGCTTGTCCTACGAGGAAGTCAATCGTCACTCTACAGTCCACAATGAGACTGTCAAGAGTAGTCAAAAGTAGTCAATGGATGGTAATCTCCAAATGGGTTCTTGGGGTCTGTCACATTACTAGCTCTTTTACTTTTTACTTTACTAGCTATTGACGTGTCCTAGGGGAAAGTCAAGTATCCCCAAGTCTTGTCCAATGGACAGGAATTGCGGTAGGGTTAAATAACCGGTCCGTCGAAGTACAACTCTAAAAACTTATGACAAATAAAAAAACACTTAAAAAAATACGTTTATTTCTAGATTAAATAGATATTGAAATAAATATTATAAACATTGCTCCTCATTTGTATCTTCAGTAAAATCGGATTTTTAAACTTTGGAATTCATTAATACATATAAGAGCGGGGTTTTGAGATGGTAATCAAATGCCAATTAATAATCAGATTAGTTAATCTAAAAATAAATATAATCTTATGTTTATCCCCTTTGATGTTTTTGAGTACAAGATTAAACTTCGCAGTGTTGCCATACAAAACAACAGAAAACGTCACTGTTTGTTATCAAAACAATGCATATTTTATAAAAAAGAAGAAGACAATTGTAATTTTAATATGAAAATTACTGAAAACTCAAATTAAAAACGAAAAAATGTATTTTGAAGTGTCATAATTTATAGTAATCAATAAATAGATCATTTTAATGTTTATATTTATAAAAATTGTATTAATTTTTTTGCATCAGCTGTTTACACTTTTGCATTTCGTGCTTAAGTTTAAACCACCTCCATTGGGCGTTTAAACTTGCAAACAAAATTAACTAATTGAGTACTCAAAAACATCTTTCGAGGATTAATTTTAATTTAATCGCTAATCTTTCACCTAAAGATTGGCCCTAAATGATTCTGAAAGAATAAAATTTTTTATATCAAGGAAAGATTAATTTTTTCCGTAATCTCTGCTAAAAATGTTTGTTTTAATTCACCTTAAATAAATTTGCTTTTCCAAATTGTAAATATTTCTTATTTAAATCATTTCATTACTTTTACTATTTTTTAATTTACTTAAAAACATTTCCTTATTTTAAAATTCAAAATTTTTCGCGAGAACTGCCTTAAACAAATTTCTTAAAGTCAACCAACATAAAAATCAAATAACTTAAAATGTAATGAAATAGTATAACTATTCATTGTCGTTACACTCAGACAAAACTGATCATGATTTTTCTTTTTCTCTTCGCATTCAATTCTTAAGTGTTTTTCAAGTGTCCCCTCTCTCGTTTACTTGGGGACAGTTAAGTGACGAATTCAAAATCGATTTCATTGTTGATTATAATGTATTGCATTATATTATTGACAAAAACCAAAGGCCCTATCTACAAAAATGTTTAAATATTAAAGGTCAAATTCCAATTTATCCATTTTTATATACGTCACTGTCAACTATCATAACTAATGATACGTTCCACTATTAAACAATTTGTTTATTTACTACTAATAAATCGCATTGATAGAAACAAATTTTTGAATTTAAATAGTTTTTTTGCTTCTCCTGTAAAATTTTTAAAATGTTAGATAGGGCCGTTTGCGTTTTAGGTCACGATATAAATTAATGTGTGTTTGTTTGTATGTATATATATATATATATATGTTTGTTTGAAGTCAACAACTGCGTAAACGGCTAAACCGATTTTCTGGAAATTTTCACCGTGTGTTCATGTATGCCTGCACAGTGGGGCAGAATGGAAATTTTTTGGAAATAAATCTGGCATTTCTAAACGGCTGATCCGATCGGGATAAAATTTGGCGTGAGCGTAGCCAAGGAGTATTCGAGTTTAAGTTTTGAAGATGAACCCTGCAGATGCCCCAGGGACGCTGTGGCGGCTCAAAGTAGGGTACCTACGACATGTAAAATTTCTAAACTCGTGCTATTTTGTTTTTCACCCAAATCTTGACGAGATCTTGAAAAAACATGCTTGGACATACTACTTATCTCTTATAATATCCGAGTTATAGGCATTTAAAAATTTAGTGATACAAAATTTACCATACCTTGGTCCGCCTTTTTTTGAATACCGGGCGTAATTTTGGACCAAATGGACTCAATTTTTTCTTGTTAGTTAGACAACAAAATTTATATACAAAAAATTTCAGATCAATATCATTTACAGATCCAAAAATATACGTTTTTTAATTTAAAAATTCAAAAAATTTTAGATTTTTGCCGTTTTTTTGCCAAAAATGTGTCTTAACTCTTTTATTAATAAAATAAAATTTTCTTTAAGAACATATAACAATTTTATAGTTTTCTAAAAGGTATCTTTACGCAGAACGCTTTGGCATAAAAAACTTGTCCTATTTTTTGAAAATGTTGTCACTGCGTCCTTCCGAATATGACCTATTTTTTATCAAAACTTCAACTTTGGGCGACATGTTCTAAAATCCCAAAGCTGGGATCAGAAAACTGAAAGCAGTTTTGGAAACCTCAATATGTTTTCTATTTACTCCAAAAGTATTTTCCCAGCCCTGAAAGAAATGTGGACCCTATGGGCAAAAAAGTAAAAAATCCCATTTTTGGGATTTTCATTCCTATTTTTGGGAATTGCGGGATGCTCTTTGACCTTTTAAATTTTTGCATTTTCTTATTTGAAATGACAAATTTAACAAGCGTTGAAAATTTCATTGAGTTTTGTTCATAAATAAAGATTTTGTCATATATTACATATTTGTTTAATTTCTAAAACTATGATTTATATCAAAATTTTAATAGGGTCGCAGATAGCTACAACAATTTAGTCCATATTTATCCCTTAATATCATTTTTTAGTTAGATATGGAAATTCTCGACCCTTTACAAAAAATTTCAAGCCAATATCTCAATTACATTCAAAAATATGTTCATTTAACCTGTGTCCTTTAATTTCATCTTTTTCATATTTTAGTATTAAGTATGACAGAACATACATTTGGTGTTGAATAAAATATTTGGACAATTTTTAAAAATTATTTAGTTAATTATTTTATTAAAGACTATAACATTGTATATACAATAAAAAAATTATAATTTTATTATGAGCCACGCACAACAACACCTAAATCACCCCACACAAACCACCTTTCCCGCCCACCGAAACATAAAACACAATTTAATACAATATTATCAGTTAGCATAATAGCTATTTTTATTTGAACTGTTTATCTTAAACATAATACAATTAATTCTTACAACCTACTTATATAGTTAATTCCTAACACTACTTATTTTCTATAAAATAATCTGTCATATCGGTATACATATCCAGAAGGTAATATAAGTCCTTTAAATCTTCCTTGTTTTGAGATGATAGAGTTTCATAACAAATCCATCTTTTTCGCATAGTTGAAAGAACAGGATCAGAAGATAGAAGTAAACTATTAAAAATATCTTCATTCTGTGATTGCCTGGAGCATTTTCTTGAGCTGAATAGTTGAACATGCTTAAAATCTCGATTCCTCGCTTCCTGGGCTTCTTCTGTTAACTCTCCAAGTGGAAGAATATTCGATTAAATTATTATTTGACCATGACACAATACTTTGTGTACTGTTGGTGTTAGTTCCCTCCATGGATACAGAGATACAAGTAATTTAGAAATTTCAGATGTATATTCCCCAAATCGATTTCCATTAATTTTATGTTTACTATTCAGTGCCATTAAAATAGTGTTAACTCTTCGAAGCAACTCCTTGTCGATTCCAGTTATTTTTGAAGTAATTTCAAAATCACGAAAAAACCTTCTCGCCGTATTACCGTCATTTGTACTACCGCAACTTGGAAGTGGTTTGTCGATGTTTAGTCCCATCTGAACTTTAAATTCTTCTTGGATTCTGCTTTTTTCCGCAGCTCTCAGTTCTTTCAATTCTTCATTATTTTTTGTTGATTTAGTAAGATTCTCTGGCACACTTCTATATTTGAGGTCGTATGCTATGTGTAAAAAGTAATCCAAAAATCGTATTCTGGCATGAAGTGGTGAAATTCCGAAAGACAGGACTTCTTCATTAATACTTCTGCTTTTGATTATATTTGAGAATTGCGACTTTTTCTCATTACATATTGAGCATCTCCAGAAGGAAGAAGTTTCTGTTATGGCATTGCTGACCTTTCCATCAATCATTGTTAAGCTTAGCTGATATGATACGTTAATAGAGAATTCCTTTATTTTTATGCAAATGGGCTCCAGTGCATTTATTTCATCTTTTAAATATTCCACTAAATCTTTTGTTGTTTTCTTTGACTCCTTTATATATTCAAATCCAATGGGTCTACAAAAATTTTTTGAACCCGGAGTTGTATTGATCCATATATCTTCAAATGAATTTCCGATGCTTGACGATGATGGATTAAGGGAATATGAACGAATTCGTAATGGCACTAATGATGACATAAATACACTTTTGTAGTCTGCTAATGTCCGACTTCCACAAGCTTGTTTGTATTCTGTAAGTGCTGATAAACCGTCACATCCCCACTTACACATTAAGACAACATCACAGTTATGAATTTTCCTTAGTTGGTCTTCTGAAATGTCTGACACAATTCTTGATGCTGTGTTTTCGAGCAAAGATGATATATCAATACAAGGTTCCACATCATTAACAGCAATAGGTGATGGTAGGATAGTATGTTTTTTTTTCCTGGATCGCCTTGTATGATGGTAATATATTGTGTCCTTTTTCATGCAGAGCTTTCCTTAATATTTGGTACTTATTTCGACTGAGACCCAGTTCCAACATAAGCGCTATTGCTTCCTCTTCAGTAAAATTTGATTGTGATGTTGCAGTTGGTATACTTTCCACAATTCGCTTAAGTAGTTTTGGTGATGCATTAGGAAGAATAGTTGCAATATGTACGACATCCATAGGTTGGTTTTCCTTTTTCAGCATTTCGTTAAATGTATCAGCAATTTCCTCATTTGAGATTGAAAAAAGTTTTTGTGTGACCCTCTTTTTTTTACCTTGAACATAAGTCTTCGTATGACTTGCGCTCCTGTTGATGTGTTGTAAGTTGAGATTTCCGTAGTAGTTTCCATCCAACTACAAAATTTTAATCGAAATTTCTTATGATTTCCATCCACAAACTTACTTTTTACATCAAAAAGTTTTCAATTTTTGATATGCCTGTTTTGTCTACTTTTCTACTATATGTAGTTTTTATATAATTTGAAATGTCTTCAATTCTTTCTGGCCCTTTTGAAGATACACTCCATAAAACGGAACACAACTCTTCGTACTTTAATGTAATCTTCATTGTAGATTTATTAAATATGGTACTTAAAATCTGAGAAGTTTACTTATATACCAATTCTTGTCATTTCCGATACAGGTATTTCAAAGTAAAAAATTACAAATTGTCTACCTATTAACATTTAGGACTATATTACTATAACCTGTAATTCAGTCATTGATATTTCTTATTAGTGAATGAATCGAAATTATCATTACCTGTACATTTTTACCTACATGATCATAAACGAAACAGAACGAAATGATCTGTCGAAAAAATTTAGGTAAAAAATAGTTATACATTTCTGAAAATTTAAGCATAATAGGACCTTTCAATTATAAGGATAAGCAAACAAATAGAAAATAGGTAAATATAAGATTTAAATATGTTCTGTCATACTTAATACTAAAATATGAAAAAGATGAAATTAAAGGACATATGAACATATTTTTGAATGTAATTGAGATATTGGCTTGAAATTTTTTGTAAAGGGTCGAGAATTTCCATATCTAACTAAAAATGATATTAAGGGATAAATATGGACTAAATTGTTGTAGCTATCTGCGACCTTATTAAAATTTTGATATAAATCATAGTTTTAGAAATTAAACAAATATGTAATATATGACAAAATCTTTATTTATGAACAAAACTCAATGAAATTTTCAACGCTTGTTAAATTTGTCATTTCAAATAAGAAAATGCAAAAAAAAAAATTGAAAAGGTCAAAGGGCATCCCGCAATTCCCAAAATTAGGAATGAAAATCCCAAAAATGGGATTTTTTAGGGGGTTTTAGGAGGTTTCCAAAACTGCTTTCAGTTTTCTAATCCCAGCTTTGGGATTTTAGAACATGTCGCCCAAAGTTGAAGTTTTGATAAAAAATAGGTCATATTCGGAAGGACGCAGTGGCAACATTTTCAAAAAATAGGACAAGTTTTTTACGCAAAAGCGTTCTGCGTAAAGATACCTTTTAGAAAACTATAAAATTGTTATATGTTCTTAAAGAAAATTTTATTTTATTAATAAAAGAGTTAAGACACATTTTTGGCAAAAAAACGGCAAAAATCTAAAATTTTTTGAATTTTTAAATTAAAAAACGTATATTTTTGGATCTGTAAATGATATTGATCTGAAATTTTTTGTATATTATTGGAAATTTTGTTGTCTAACTAACAAGAAAAAATTGAGTCCATTTGGTCCAAAATTACGCCCGGTATTCAAAAAAAGGCGGACCAAGGTATGGTAAATTTTGTATCACTAAATTTTTAAATGCCTATAACTCGGATATTATAAGAGATAAGTAGTATGTCCAAGCATGTTTTTTCAAGATCTCGTCGATTTTTTTGTTTTGGGTGAAAAACAAAAAAATGGCACGAGTTTAAAAATTTTACATGTCGTAGGTACCCTACTTTGAGCCGCCACAGCGCCGTCCCTAGGGCATCTGCAGGGTTCATCTTCAAAACTTATACTCGAATACTCCTTGGCTACGCTCACGCCAAATTTTATCCCGTTTAGAAATGCCAGATTTATTTCCAAAAAATTTCCATTCTGCCCCACTGTGGCCTGCAAGGAAAAATAGGTTACTTTTTATTTTGAGTTATTAAATAACTATTAAAAGTGGTATATCTTGGAAACTGGTACAATTAAAGTCCTCAAATTTTGCACGGACAACTTTGACATCCATAAGATTATTTTTGGACAAAATGGGCGCGACACCTTCCATATTAAGAAAATATTAAATCAGTATATCTCAGAAAATATAACAGTTAGAGTCCTCAAATTTTGTCGGAGCCACATAGTAGAGCCACGTGGCATCTCCCATATTGATAAAATACAAAAATTCGTTTATCTTGGAAACTATTAGAGTCAAAAGCTTCAAATTTTGCTCGAAGAACTATAGCATCCACGTAAATATTTTGGGTAATAAATTGGCGGACTACCAATGGGGGAGAGGCACCTCCCATATTAAATACAAAAAAAATTTATCTAAGAAACTAACAGAACTAGATGCCTAAAATTTTACACAAAGGACTTTCATATTCATTTGAACATTTTGGAAAAAAAGCGGACATTCATCAGGGAGTGGCTTGGAACCCCCATATGAATTATATAGAAAAATTTGCATATCTGAGATACTGAAGAAGCTAAAATCTTCAAATTTTACATGAAGAAACTTTGACATTAATGTGAACATTTTTTTGCTTTTAGGGTAGCAAAGCACACTGGGTATAGCTAGTTATTCATAAATATAAGAAAAGTGGAGTGTTCTCTCTTTACACCCAAGAAAATAATAGTTCAATATATACAACAAAAATTAAATTAAAAAAAATCGCTCCAACAATCAGAAAATTTTCAATAAAATATTCATATTTTCTCTGCTAAACTAAAAGAATATGTTAAAATCAACTACGAAGTCAAACAATAGCTATAGTCCAATACATGTACATACATAAATACATTTCTTTTAATAATACTTTAACGAATTTTTGTTTTATAATATGATACTCAATTTTTATTTTATTAAACTATGTAAGATAATACATATTTATTAACAGCATTTCTTAAATAAGACCCCTTTTTTTTTGTAGTCCTCCAAGTTTAATGACCTCTTAGTTGCTGCTTCCGTTATTTTTGGCACTGGCTTTGGAAGGTTGTTGACGGTGTTCACTAAAAAATATAAAATATATAAACAAATTATTAAAATATTGTTGCTGTGTTTTCGAGCAAAGATGATATATCAATACAAGGTTCCACATCATTAACAGCAATAGGTGATGGTAGGATAGTTTGTTTTTTTTTTCCTGGATCGCCTTGTATGATGGTAATATATTGTGTCCTTTTTCATGCAGAGCTTTCCTTAATATTTGGTACTTATTTCGACTGAGACCTAGTTCCAACATAAGCGCTATTGCTTCCTCTTCAGTAAAATTTGATTGTGATGTTGCAGTTGGTATACTTTCCACAATTCGCTTAAGTAGTTTTGGTGATGCATTAGGAAGAATAGTTGCAATATGTACGACATCCATAGGTTGGTTTTCCTTTTTCAGCATTTCGTTAAATGTATCAGCAATTTCCTCATTTGAGATTGAAAAAAGTTTTTGTGTGACCCTCTTTTTTTTACCTTGAACATAAGTCTTCGTATGACTTGCAAGGCGCTCCTGTTGATGTGTTGTAAGTTGAGATTTCCGTAGTAGTTTCCATCCAACTACAAAATTTTAATCGAAATTTCTTATAATTTCCATCCACAAACTTACTTTTTACATCAAAAAGTTTTCAATTTTTGATATGCCTGTTTTGTCTACTTTTCTACTATATGTAGTTTTTATATAATTTGAAATGTCTTCAATTCTTTCTGGCCCTTTTGAAGATACACTCCATAAAACGGAACACAACTCTTCGTACTTTAATGTAATCTTCATTGTAGATTTATTAAATATGGTACTTAAAATCTGAGAAGTTTACTTATATACCAATTCTTGTCATTTCCGATACAGGTATTTCAAAGTAAAAAATTACAAATTGTCTACCTATTAACATTTAGGACTATATTACTATAACCTGTAATTCAGTCATTGATATTTCTTATTAGTGAATGAATCGAAATTATCATTACCTGTATATTTTTACCTACATGATCATAAACGAAACAGAACGATATGATCTGTCGAAAAAATTTAGGTAAAAAATAGTTATACATTTCTGAAAATTTAAGCATAATAGGACCTTTCAATTATAAGGATAAGCAAACAAATAGAAAATAGGTAAATATAAGATTTAAATATGTTCTGTCATACTTAATACTAAAATATGAAAAAAAAAAAAATTTTTTGTAAAGGGTCGAGAATTTCCATATCTAACTAAAAATGATATTAAGGGATAAATATGGACTAAATTGTTGTAGCTATCTGCGACCTTATTAAAATTTTGATATAAATCATAGTTTTAGAAATTAAACAAATATGTAATATATGACAAAATCTTTATTTATGAACAAAACTCAATGAAATTTTCAACGCTTGTTAAATTTGTCATTTCAAATAAGAAAATGCAAAAAAAAATTGAAAAGGTCAAAGGGCATCCCGCAATTCCCAAAATTAGGAATGAAAATCCCAAAAATGGGATTTTTTAGGGGGTTTTAGGAGGTTTCCAAAACTGCTTTCAGTTTTCTAATCCCAGCTTTGGGATTTTAGAACATGTCGCCCAAAGTTGAAGTTTTGATAAAAAATAGGTCATATTCGGAAGGACGCAGTGGCAACATTTTCAAAAAATAGGACAAGTTTTTTACGCAAAAGCGTTCTGCGTAAAGATACCTTTTAGAAAACTATAAAATTGTTATATGTTCTTAAAGAAAATTTTATTTTATTAATAAAAGAGTTAAGACACATTTTTGGCAAAAAACGGCAAAAATCTAAAATTTTTTGAATTTTTAAATTAAAAAACGTATATTTTTGGATCTGTAAATGATATTGATCTGAAATTTTTTGTATATTATTGGAAATTTTGTTGTCTAACTAACAAAAAAAAATTGAGTCCATTTGGTCCAAAATTACGCCCGGTATTCAAAAAAAGGCGGACCAAGGTATGGTAAATTTTGTATCACTAAATTTTTAAATGCCTATAACTCGGATATTATAAGAGATAAGTAGTATGTCCAAGCATGTTTTTTCAAGATCTCGTCGATTTTTTTGTTTTGGGTGAAAAACAAAAAAATGGCACGAGTTTAAAAATTTTACATGTCGTAGGTACCCTACTTTGAGCCGCCACAGCGCCGTCCCTAGGGCATCTGCAGGGTTCATCTTCAAAACTTATACTCGAATACTCCTTGGCTACGCTCACGCCAAATTTTATCCCGTTTAGAAATGCCAGATTTATTTCCAAAAAATTTCCATTCTGCCCCACTGTGGCCTGCAAGGAAAAATAGGTTACTTTTTATTTTGAGTTATTAAATAACTATTAAAAGTGGTATATCTTGGAAACTGGTACAATTAAAGTCCTCAAATTTTGCACGGACAACTTTGACATCCATAAGATTATTTTTGGACAAAATGGGCGCGACACCTTCCATATTAAGAAAATATTAAATCAGTATATCTCAGAAAATATAACAGTTAGAGTCCTCAAATTTTGTCGGAGCCACATAGTAGAGCCACGTGGCATCTCCCATATTGATAAAATACAAAAATTCGTTTATCTTGGAAACTATTAGAGTCAAAAGCTTCAAATTTTGCTCGAAGAACTATAGCATCCACGTAAATATTTTGGGTAATAAATTGGCGGACTACCAATGGGGGAGAGGCACCTCCCATATTAAATACAAAAAAAATTTATCTAAGAAACTAACAGAACTAGATGCCTAAAATTTTACACAAAGGACTTTCATATTCATTTGAACATTTTGGAAAAAAAGCGGACATTCATCAGGGAGTGGCTTGGAACCCCCATATGAATTATATAGAAAAATTTGCATATCTGAGATACTGAAGAAGCTAAAATCTTCAAATTTTACATGAAGAAACTTTGACATTAATGTGAACATTTTTTTGCTTTTAGGGTAGCAAAGCACACTGGGTATAGCTAGTTATTCATAAATATAAGAAAAGTGGAGTGTTCTCTCTTTACACCCAAGAAAATAATAGTTCAATATATACAACAAAAATTAAATTAAAAAAAATCGCTCCAACAATCAGAAAATTTTCAATAAAATATTCATATTTTCTCTGCTAAACTAAAAGAATATGTTAAAATCAACTACGAAGTCAAACAATAGCTATAGTCCAATACATGTACATACATAAATACATTTCTTTTAATAATACTTTAACGAATTTTTGTTTTATAATATGATACTCAATTTTTATTTTATTAAACTATGTAAGATAATACATATTTATTAACAGCATTTCTTAAATAAGACCCCTTTTTTTTTTGTAGTCCTCCAAGTTTAATGACCTCTTAGTTGCTGCTTCCGTTATTTTTGGCACTGGCTTTGGAAGGTTGTTGACGGTGTTCACTAAAAAATATAAAATATATAAACAAATTATTAAAATATTGTAAATGGAATCTATATATATAAAGAGTAGCGTTACTGACTGACTGATTCATCATCGCACAGCCCAAACGGCTGAACCTAGAATCATGAAATTTTGACACTAGATGTGTTTTAGGTTATATAGATCCACTAAGGAGGGATTTTTGGAAATTTGTACATTTAGGGGTAAAAAGGGTAAACATCGGGTAAAACAGGTTTTCTTAATTATCTTACCTAATTAGTGTTTATAAACCGGTTAACCGAAGAACCGGTTTTTATTGCATATTTCGGTTTTTTGCAAACCGTTTTTTTTAAACATTGGTTTTCGGTTAACCGGGTTATCCGGTTTTTAAGTCTCGGTTAACCGGTTTCAAAAAAATCTAATTTTTAGTACAAAATTGTATGTTTTCTTTGATTTTTCATTGTGATTTTTAAAAATTTTGGATAGATAAGATTGTTAAACAAATGTTAGGAAATGTTAAACATATAGGTACTATGCATATAAAATGGAGATTTACAATTTCAGACAATCAGGAAATTAGTAAAAAGTTGGCATTTAAACCAATAAAAAATTAACTATTTAAACAAATTCCAACCATTATATGAAGAAATTTGTTATTTATTAAGACGAATAAATAACTTTGATTATGAAATGCACTTCCTTATTTACTGCGTAAGTATAATAAAAATCGAGAAGTTTCTCAAACGTTCTCAAAACGGATTTTATTTATCGAAACATAAGGGTTATTGTCGCTGTCCGAGAATTTATGCTGCTGGAGTTTTTCACAAACTGTAATGGCGCTTAGGTTGATTAACAGGAAGTAAGAATGTCCTAAGTGTCAATATTCCTAAGTGTCATTCACAGTAATTTGAACAACCACAGGCGTAGCGAGCGGAGGTAGGTCACAATTAAAGCAGGGGCTCAATGTCTATCGAGACAGTCGTCGTCTAATTCCGTTCCCGATGAATCGACGAATCAATAATAACTTCAGATCTGTATAAGTTCGCTTTCTTATGATATATTAATGTACATATCTATACTAAAAAGTGCAAATATCTTATTAAGTAATTCATAATATTTGGCAAAATGAAATTTTTCAACTAAATATTAAATATTTTATAGATTTCCAAACATTTTGGTTAACCGGTTTTTTGACGAACCGGTTTTTTAGAAATGGTCAATTTTAGGTTAACCGAAAAACCGGTTTTTTATAAACACTATACCTAATATTTGTGATACAAGAAAAATTTTAAATGCACATGTATCTACTCCTAAAATAAGCAGATGGATGTGTGATACTTTTTTGAAATTCGTACTTTTAAGGGGTGAAAATGTGTAACAAAGGTGATTTTGGTACCTTTTTAGGCCCTTTATAACTTTTTAACTAATAAACAAAATAACATTTTTGTAAATATTTTGAATATCGAGGGACTATATTCAATAGTCGCTATCTGTCATTTTTATGAAAATGAGATTTTGATGGCAAAATATTCAGCAAACTATCGCGCATCAGTGATATAAATTTCAAAGAAAAAAAAAATATTTTTTGGCAATTTTATAGCATTTTTTAAATTTCTCTATCTTAAAAAAAGAAAAATTCTGAATGCAAAACTCTCTATCTTATCCAAAAATTGCTTCAAACTCGATCCCTTTGGATAATTTTCTGTTGCAAAACAAGTCTTCTTAATAATTTGGACATGCTGAACACAAATCCGTCAAAATATTTAAAATCGGTCTAATAGTTTTTGAGATATCGCTCATTATGATACTAATTAAATCAATTTTATTGTCGTGTTTAACCATATAACATTGATTTTGGACCAAAACATTATAATCTGTTGCTTTTTCAACAATTTGGTTTCTTTTCCTCCATTAAATTGTATAAAAAATTTTATGTTTCCATGAAAAACTCTCTATCTGTTGGTTGAATGAACATATTCGTAGAAAAATAAGCTCCATCTAATATAAATTTGTGAATAATTTTGTAAATAATGCAAAAAATTAAAATTCTTTTTATATAATGGTTTAGAAATATATTGTAAAAGAAAAAATTAAAAAATCTTCACGAACTAGCGAAATAAACAGTTTTTTTGCTCTCCTGAAAACTTGTATTATTTTAGATAGAGACTATTGAATATAGTCCCTCGATATATCTTCCAAAATTAGGAGACATCTGTTTCGTACTTTTTTTAAAATGCAGCCCTTTTTGGGTGTAAAAGGGAGAAAACTGTATTTTTGGTAGTTTTTTTTTAGCACATTAAGAAAACTTTTTCGATTTATTGAAGTATTCCTATTTAATTACGGACTAACTCTGTAATATTTATTGAAACAAAAGCTTTACTATTTCACTGGGGAAAAAGTACCAAAAAGGAAAAAAACGGGAAATTTAATTTTATTCAAATCATTGAGCCAATTTTTATAAAATTTCAAAAAGTAGTTTATTTACTCACACAAAATAAGCTATTTGTATATTATTTTGGAATTCGAGTACTAAGGCCTATATAGTATCAATTTTGAGTAAATTGTTTGGCACCTTTTTGAAAGTACAATTTTTCTGGAACAAATGAATGCCGATTTGAATCGTTTGAGTTTTATCTGTGATAAAAAGATTTACGCTTGTATTTATAAAAAAATCTTATTTTGCTTTTAATGCACTCAATAGTTAAAGCACACTTTAGCCTTAAAAACCATTAATAAAATTATGTTATTCATAAACAAATAATAAACGTATATTAACTATTGTGCTGATTTATGTTTAAGTTGGCAGCACTGTACAATATGGCTGTCATTTTATGTGTTAGTGTTGCGTACAATTAGGATAAAATATTCGTTGATTCGGTTTTCTTAATTTCATATTTTTGTTTATAATAGATTTTTGACAATAAAAACAAACTTTTAAGAAAAATAAATATATATATGGCTTTAATAAATGTCTATTTAGTTCAGATGTATAAATATAACATATGATTTCTAATTATTATTAAAAGTATCCGAATAACGGATATTTTGCGACAAAATATACATCACTATGACACATTTTCTTATTTTTACTTATTTTCCTTGTAATTTTTGATAAATTTTTGCAAATATTGATAAATTTCTTTGATATTTGACTAATTTTAATGCCGGCGAATATATTTTGCATTAGTATAACACTAATCAATATAATTTACTTGGTTAATTACTTTATGGCATTATATTTAACCAACAAACTTTGAAAAAGCCAAATCAAATGATTTTGTCCATCATTTGGTTGACAGACGGGCATTTCCAAATTGCCTAAAAATAGTGCTGGACAATTGGAATATTGTCAAATATTCATGCATTAATCCAATAATGCCTAGATTTGAGTTTTTTCCTCAAAATATAATCGTTTAAAAATTTTCTGGGATTTTATTTACAAATTTGTAAACGTTAAAATTAGAATTTTTAGATTTTATTTTAAAGGAAACCATAATTAGTTTTCGCAATCAACCTAAAATTACCGGAAAAATCTTTATCTGAGAAAAAAATTGTTAAAAATCAAGTTATTGTTGGCTTAAAGAAGGGTCGAGCTTACAATAAAATTCTTCTAATTGTCAATGGTTTATTGAAGGTGTTTTAAGCTATTTCACGTTTATAAATACGATTTTCCTGAATTTTGCCTAAAATTGTTTAATAAACCTAAAGTAAGTTTTTATAAATACAGCCGTTAAATACGGAACATTTTGTAAACATAATTCTCAAAAAAGTATATTTCTAAGCGAAAAGGCGAAAAATTGTACTATTTTATTAGTACTTTCCACTAAGGTAGAATTTACTCCACTTTGGTACTTTTTCTTTCTTTAAATGATACTCTGTATGTTTTATAATATGAATTCAAAACACATGATTATTAAACATACACGGTCCTCATTGAATAAGATTATTTAAGAAAGAACTTTTTAGTACTTTTTATCTCATAAATGCTACTTTTTGAATTTTCTAAAATATTCAACCTAGAAACATAAATTTTATCATACATGGTCTTGACTGAATAATATTCTTTAAGTGAATTTAAAATGTAGGGACCTTAGTGAATGAGAATCTACTGAAAGCATCAAATTATATTTTTTGAATTGTCTATAATTTAAGTTTTAAATTCAACTTATTGGACAGGTAGTCCATCAATATACTTTGAAAAACTACCCGTTAGAATTTGATAATTGGTATCTCAAATAAGAGATATTTAACTCTTTTTTTCATATGATATATTTATTTTATAGATTTGCCTGCTTCATCTTATTTGGCATTGGAAAAAATAATAGAAACGATTCATACTATTGAAAAAGGGACATAAGATAAGATATCATAAAAGACGTTTATGTATTTATTTTTGAAAATTTTTATAATAAATGGAGCTTTTAATATAAAAATGTACTTTTTACTTTGTTTTTTTATGGTGACGATAATTTTTTCACAGTTTAATTTACCACAAGGTTCCTGACAGCTGTTTCAGGGGTCCCACATTCAAAATTTCCAAGAGAAATTTAAAAATTAAATTTTTTTTAACGTTTTGTCAAATTTCTTTGATAATTAAGTCACTTTTAAACCTCCTGGAGCGGGTTAAATTGCAAAAAATTGAAATATTGCTCGAAATTTGGGCCAAAAATCGGTGTATTACCATTATCTATAAGTGGTTCTAAAACTTTTTGTATATAAAATTCAGCAGTGCAAAATAATTTCTTTCATTATCTGTTTATTTTATTTAAGAAATTTTGAATGTGGATCCCCAAAATCAGCTTTCAGAAACCATAAACGGTTAAAATTAAGTTTGTCATAAAAATTAAGCAAAAAGTATATATATATATATATATATATATATATATATATATATATATATATATATATATATATATATATATATATAATTTTAGTTATATTTTAAGTAACAAAATGTTTTTTTACAATATATCCTAAAAAAATTAAATTGTTTTTGTCAGATTTCGAATTCATGTGCTGTGAGACACGTTAATGGTCTGGGGAATTTGCAATAGCATTTAAATTTTTCAAAAAATTGTCTTTTATATCTTTCCGAAATGCTTATTATGTGTACATTACGATTCCTTCTCAATAAAGTGCAAAGTTTAATACTAAATGGCAAAATTTGAGCAAAAACTGAAAAAAATCGATATTTTCCCCTTGTAAGTGCACTTGGAAACTTCAGAGCCGTTGCGGCATCAGTTAACGATATCCTATCAGCCTAACTTTTTGTATGACATACTTTTACAATCCAAAGAACAATTCTGGAGGGGGGACGGGCTGTCGGACAATATTTTTTTCCTTCATACAAGCTTGAAGCACTCTAATATATAAAAATAATTTTTCAAAAAAATTATCCGTTAGAATTTCATGTTTTGTATCATAAATAAAAGGTATTTAACACTACTTTCTTATGATATATAGAGTTTACAAGTTTTTTTGCTCCGTCGTATTTTATTGGTATTTGAAATATTTAGCATTGGAAAAAATAATAGTATTACACTGGAGACATAAGCTAACATTTCTTAAACGGCGTTTTTGTGCTTATTTTAAAAATTTTAATTGTAAATGATTTTCCCAATATCAAAATATACTGTTTCCTCGGTTCTTTATGTTAACGTGTGTTTTTTTTTCAATGCCTGGTTGACCATATGGGCTCTGACGGCTGAATTGGAGCCACGACTTTAAAATTTTCTTAAATAAAAAGTTAAAACGATGAAAGAAATTGCTAAACATTGTTAAATTACTTAAAAAATTAGTTCTTGAAAAGATTTTGAGCCCAAGAAGTTTTGAATCCGCTTACAGATAACGATAATAAACCGGTTTTTGGCCCAGATTTTGAGCAATATTTCACAACCCGTTCTTGGTTGTTAAAAAGGGACTTAAATGTCAAAGTGTCTTGATGGACAAGAAATGTAAAAATTTCGAATATTAATTTTAAATTTAGGTATAGTACTGTTTGGGAATTAATACTAGTATATAGACTCAATACGATCTATTGCAAAAAATAAAACAGAATCTTTTTAAATTAGGAAAATAAAATATGTTTTTTATTTCATTACCTTTTCTAAAATCTAATAATTTTATGAAAAAAATTTTAAAGAATATTCTTTCTGATATTTTAGAATCCATATGGTCAATCAAATTTTTACATAAAAATTAAAGTAAAAAGTATACTTTTATATTAAGAATTTCATTTATAAGTAAAATTTTTAAAAATAAATACAAAACGCAGTTTAAGAAATCATAGCTTGTGTCCCCAGTGTAATACTGAGAATCGTTAATATTATTTTTTCCAATGCCAAATTTTTTAAATACCAATAAAATACGAATGCAAAAAATCAATAAAATACGAATGGAAAAAAACTAAAAAACTCCCTATCACAAAGCATCAAATTCTAACGGGTACCTTTTGAGAAAATTTAGTTTTCTATTATTCTATATATATAAAGGGTTAATTTTGCACGTCCCCCCTCTAGAATTGTTCTTTGGGTTGTAAAACTGTGTCATACAAAAAATTAATCTGATAGGATAACGTTAACAGGTGCCGCAACGGCTCTGAAGTTTTCAAGTGCATTTATTACAAGGGGAAAATATCGATTTTCCAGTTTTTGCTCCAATTTGGCCATTTAGTTATAAATTTTGAACTTTATTGTTAAAAATTTATTGAAAACTTTTAAAGTTATTGCAAATTCCCCAGGCCATTAACGTGTCCCACAGCACATGCATTCGAAATGTGACAAAAAAATATACTTTTTTTTGGGTATATTCTAAAAAGATCAATTTTTTACTTAAAATATATCTATAATTACTCGAATATTAGTTTTTGCCCTTATAAGATAACGCTAACTAGTTCTCAGTTATGGTCAAAAAAGTTTGATTTTTTCAACGTCCGTTTTAAATCTCCCATTTCAGTTTTTCGGAATATTTGTTAAACAAATTAAACAAAAGGGTTAAGTATAATTTTTTATACTTAATATAGAATCTTTTGTTTTATTTCTGTTAATCCTCTAATTATATAGAGCATTATTCAAATACGGTTTTTCGAATTTTTGAACTTTGGTGTTGAATTATTCCCAAGTGCCTTAAAGGGTTAATCTAATTTTTTTTCACTCTATTTTAAATATCGGACTATATACGATAAATTTCAGTCACTTTTGGTAAATATGGCCGACAAATAAATAATATTTCGATATGGTACACTAAAAATTCCTAAATATTGCAAAATTTGACCTTTGAACTCCACAGTTTATAGCTTAAAAATGTCCGATTTTAATAAAATTTCGGATATATATTTTGTATTATCTAAACTATAATACTCTGATAATACTTTATGCAAAATGTGCAACAGTAAAGAATTAATACGTATTCTCTAAAATATTACAAAAAAAATGCGATTTACCCGAAATCCGCCTAGTTCAAGTCGCAGCTACAGCTAAACTGTAAAAATTATTGATCCGTTCAATAGCCTTATCTATTGACCATAAATCCCCATGAGATCTCCCAAAAATGTTGAAATTTGTTTAACAAAGTATCAAAAAACTGAAATTGGAGATTTGAAACGGCCGTTGAAAAAATTAAACTTTTTTGACCGCAACTGAGAACCAGTTAGCGTTATCTTATAAGGGCAAAAACTAATATTCGAGTAATTATAGATATATTTTAAGTAACAAAATGGTTTTTTAGAATATATCCCAAATAAAGTAAATTTCTTTGTCACATTTCGAAATCTGCCGTGGGGAATTTGCAAAAACTTTTATATATATATATATATATATATATATATATATATATATATATATATATATATATATATATATATATATATATATATATATATATATATATATATATATATATATATATATATATATATAATATTTTTAACTAATTTTCAGCAGTTTAGTGGTAGTGAAGCTTATAATTTTAGCACTAATATTTTTTAGTTATAATGTTATTTTTTAAACTATAACTCAATTGAGTGGTAGTGTAGAAAAAACAATACACTCAAATAGTTAAAAATTTGAACAGTCATTAACAAAAGGCTGCAATAAATAATTAAAGAATTATATAAATAAATGATTTAATTTTTTAAAAGATACATCTTTTGAAATGGAAAGTAGACATTTTGATAGTATGATGGACCCTACAAATGCAGTTACTCCAACAACATCTCATGATTAAAAAAAAATGGTTGAAACACCTGCATTCCAAAACTTGTTCAAAGGATTTCCCGTAAAAACTTGTTCAAAATATTTCCCATATTTTTAGCCTCAACAAATTTTTACAAATAAGTCTAATGTTTTTAAAATTTAACACGCCTTTGCCTTATTCTGCTCCAGTAGAACGATTGTTTTCTTTTAGCGGAATGGTGGGCTCTCCTCGGAGAAATCAATTGTGGGATTCCAATTTCGAAAAACTTGTGTTACTTAAAGTCAATAATGGCAAATTTGTCCTATATTAGGTCTGTTCGCGTAATCGATAATTTGTAACTATTATTACTGGATTCCGTTCGCGTACTTGTGAAAACTTGCAACGAGAGAGTAAGAGAGCGATGAAAATGACAGTTCGTTGATAGAGAATTTTTTAATTTTACTGGATATTTTTTCCACAGTACAAAATATTGAACATATGTTCACAACATATGGCTGATTAATGAATATGTGTACAGCATGCCGCTGGCAAAAATATAGGGGTGAAAGAGAAGGATGTACTCGGAGAGAGCTCTAAGCTACCTCAGCATTTAAATATAGGTGAGGGTTCCGACTCTGAATCCTCAGATGATAATAATAATACCATTATAGCAAATCCCAAAAAGGATGAAGTAGAGCAAATGGTGAAAGAGGTGAGTGATAGCATAGCTAAACTACCTATTACTAAGAAAAGACTTTCTGGAGCACAGAGGAGGAAGTTGAAAAAATTCTTCAGGAAATCATAGTTAGTCAATCCCACGACACTCCAAAGGAAAAATCGGACTCTCTCACAAGATCTGAGGCAAAAAGGATCAGGTCTCCCGAGGAGTTGACAACTGAGAATAAACCTAAGAAGAAAAAGAGCTCCCCGTCTTCTAATACACAGTCGAAGCCAAGCCATACTTCACTCAAAGGAATCTCAAGTGAGAATCCTGCGAGTAAGGGTGACAACGCCAAGCCAGATATTCCGAAGACGAACACGTCGGCGAAATCAACCTCGAAGGTAAGGGAATTTCAAAAGAAACCCCGAAAAACGAGGAAGGAGAAGCTAGACGGAGGAAAAGGAAAAGATGCCGGTAATCCGACAGGCAAAATTCCAAAAGACCAACAGAGTAAAATAGAAGACCTGGTCAACAATAAGATAGTGGACCATGCAATCGCTTCAAAGGCAAACAACCAATAGAGAGTTCAGCATGGGCGTGATGTTGATGAGGTTGGCATCTCACCAATGTGTTAGCACCCTAAAGAACTTGGTGGAAAGTATCCCTCCTCCCTGGGACGGCGCTAGGCTGGGACTGGCAAAGAAGAGCGAGCTTCCGGTGCTTCTAAAGTCCACTGTCTACATAAAAGGATGGGGCAGTAAACTGGCTAATGAACGTATACTGGAAATTCTTGGAGGTCAAAATGCTGAGCTGGCCGTGGAAAAATGGGATGTCTTTTACAGGAAAGAAGAACCTGAGGGAACTTTATTTGTAATAGGTATCGACCAGAAATCCATGGCTAGTCTTGCCAAGAATAAAGGAAGGGCTTACTTCGCCTCTAAATCTGTCATATTCAAAAATGGGAAGGTGCCGATTGGAAGAGCTGTTGCAACAAGCCTCGAAAAGGACACTAAAAAACCTAAGACCACAGCATCAGTATCCACTACTGATAACGTTGAGGAGTCAAATCCTAAAATCGAGGAATTTACCATTAACTCGCCAGAAGAAAGTGTAGTTGCCCTTTCCAAAATTGGGAAGGCGCCGATTGAAAGGGCTGTCAAAACCGGCCCCGACAAGGACACTAAAACACCTAAGACAGTACCCAAAGCATCATTAGCAAGTACTAGCAATGTTGAGGAGTCAAATCCTAAAAGCGAGGAGGAAATCACTCACCCGCCAGAAGACAGAACAGCAGTGCTCTCCAGAATTGGAGAGCACTGCTGCTGACACCGCAGTGCCATCAACAGTACCCACTGCATTAATAGCCACTTCAGGCTATCCGGAGGAGTCAAATCCAAAGAGCGAGGAGGTGACCACCAACTCGCTGGAAGACAGTTTAATGGATGACCATGATTGAGGTTATCCAAATAAACCTCCATCGGAGCGAGACAGCTACCAACGCTCTGATGGCTAAAATCAACACAGGTAAAATACATATAGCTCTAATCCAGGAACCTTGGACGATTCGCAACAAGGTTTCTGGATTAAATCACGTAAATTACCAACTTTTCTACGCTGATACAGGATCTCGCCCGAGAACATGTATCTTATGTCACAAGAACTTATGTTTTCTCCTCTCAACAGGATGATCAACATCGGCTGCAACGGTGCTGAAGCAAGGTCGTGGCAACATATTCCTTGCATCTATTTACCTGCCTTTCGATTCTCCGACACTACCACCAACGTCGGATCTGATGAAACTGGTTGAAGAGGCACAAAGAAAAAATAAGAAAATTGTAATAGGTTGTGATGCCAACTCGCACCATGTAGCTTGGGGTAGTACAAACACCAATCGCAGGGGACAAGCCCTCACGGATTTCCTTAATACTAAAGACTTGATAACATTGAACTTAGGTAATAATGCTACCTTCGTCAATAGAATCAGAGAAGAAGTATTAGATATAACTATATGTTCAGAAGAGCTTATAAACGAAATTCAGGATTGGAGAGTTTCGGACGAGCACTCCTTTTCTGATCATCGGTACATAAGATTCAAAATACTAAGGCCACCACCAAAGCCGATAAAGTTTCGGAATAAATCTAAAACTAATTGGACAATGTTCGGGACCTTACTAAAGAACCGTTTAGGTCAGGACACTTTTCAATGTCGCAATTAATAGGATATAGATGCCAAAGTGGAAACGTTCACAAGTGCCCTGGTTGAATCGTTCGAGGACAGCTGCCCTCTGCGAGAGCGGAGATCTGCCCAGGAAAAACCCTGGGTAACTGGGGAGATCCGGAACCTTGGGAAGACTCTTCGCAAACTATTTAACCGGGCACGGCGTAAAAAGACCGCAGTATACTGGGATGAGTATCGTAATAAACTTGGTGAATATAAGAAAATCGTTCGAAAAGCCAAACGAGACTCCTGGAAACTTTTCTGTGAACAGGTAGATAGCGTAAATGACGTATTGAAGATAAAAAAATTCCTATCCAAAACTCATATCCAACCGGAATCTATGATCGATGACACGGGCAGGAGGCTTGAGGATATGGAGGAGACAATGAAACTCCTAATGGATTCTCATTTCCCACCCGGTATATCGAATAACATAGATGAACCGATATTGGAGGAAGGGGAGGGTAACACGGAAATAGTTATTACAACTGACATGGTTAAAGGGGCAATCAAGAGCTTCGCTCCCTATAAAGCTGCAGGGCCGGATGGAATTTTCCCGGCACTTTTGCAGATGGAGGCGGGACTGGTTTCCGTACATCTGTCACAGATATTCACTGCATGCTTAAAATTGGCATATTAAATGGCAGGATGCAAGGGTAATATTTATACCCAAACCAGGGAAACCTAGCTATGCGACACCTAAGTCCTATCGACCGATAAGTCTTACGTCCTTCCTACTTAAAACCTTGGAACGGATAGTCGATAGCATGGTTAAAAGCAGCATACCATACAAAGACCTTAAATATAAGCAGCATGCTTATGTAAAGGGACGATCGGTGGAAACCGCTATAAATGAAGTTGTCTACTACATAGGTGAATCTTTCGATAGCAAACTGTATACACTGGCGGTATGCATTGACATCGAAGGCGCTTTCAATAACGTGCACACTGATACCCTTATCCAATCCCTAGACCAGTTTTATGTTGACCGGGTGCTCCGTAACTGGATCAACTACATGCTAAGGAACAGATGGATAAGCTGCGAGATGTACGATATAACTATCAGGAAAAAGGTATTACGCGGTATACCACAGGGTGGCATTTTGTCACCTTTACTCTGGGTTACCACGATTAATAGCCTCCTAAGGACCCTAACCGAGAAAAGACTTAGACCTGTCTGCTATGCAGACGATGTCGTAATACTTTTAAAGGGAAAGGATCCAAATTACTTGTGTAGAAGAGCTGAGGAGGCTCTGAATACGGCCTTGAGCTGGGCTCAACCGAGAGGCCTCAATGTTAACCCGGCGAAGACGGAAATCTGTCTTTTCACAAGAAAGACAAAAATTTCTACGTATACTACGTTATGGTACACGTCATCAATGTATACTGGACACATTGGAAGGTTATACACATTCATCGGACGTGCCTGATCGCATACCAGACACTGAATATGTCGGAAACTTTGAAACGCTAATCCAAGATAGAATGTCTTGGTCAAGCGGAACATTAGAGCAAATACCAGTAGGAATCCGTTGCTACACGGATGGCTCTAAATTAGGGGACAAAGTGGGCCTGGGGTTCTATATTGAAGACCCAGAAACAGAAATATACCACCGTTTACCTAATCATAACACAAGCTTCCAGGCAGAAGTACGAGCAATAACGGAATGTGTAAATTGGATTAGAATAAATATGGCGCCCACAGGGCTTAATATATTTACCGACAGCCAGAAGGCAATTTGTGCGATATCAGGTGATACGAGTTAAATCTAAGACCGTATTGGATTGTAAGAAAGCTTTAACTGAATACTCTCCCAGAGGTAAGGTTCACATCATATGGGTACCAGGCCACTCGGGAGTAGTCGGCAACGAAAGGGCGAATGTAATAGCTTTAAAGGGAAGGGAGCTCGATGTAGTTAACCTGACAAACGCAAAACCATTCGACGCAACAAAAGCTGAATTAAAAATATGGATGAGAGAATCCCATAAGGCCTCTTGGAATAATGAAACGGTGGGTAGAACCACAAAGATTCTATGGGGTGACCCTGATGAGAGCCAGACGAGAAATCTTCTCAAAATGAGCAAGTCTGAGGTTAGTATGATGGTACGTATTCTGAGTGGACACACAGGATTACGAGCACATCTATACAAAATTGGACGTGCGGATTCAGACGAATGTAGAGCATGTGGAGAGGACAGTGAAACTCTGGAGCACTTTCTTTGCGATTGTCAGGAATACAAAATTGGACGTGCGGATTCAGACGAATGTAGAGCATGTGGAGAAGACAGTGAAACTCTGGAGCACTTTCTTTGCGATTGTCAGGAATACAAAATTGGACGTGCGGATTCAGACGAATGTAGAGCATGTGGAGAAGACAGTGAAACTCTGGAGCACTTTCTTTGCGATTGTCAGGCATTCGTCGAGGTTAGATCCAAGTATCTTGGAAGTGATGTTATTCCGGAAATAACATTCTTAACCAACACCGATTGGAAGATTCTTAGGAATTACGTCCAGGAACATGGAAAAATAATACATTCAGTGAACAATTTTTTTTTCTTGAATTGGAGCGCACAACAGGCCCGATAGTGGCCTAGGTGTATTTCTTCGGATTTGATGTAGTATACATCCTCCTATCAACCTAACCTAACCTAATGAATATGTAAACAAACCAAAGAAACCAAAAATTTTACATTTTTTTAAAGAAATATAAAAATTTATAACACACGAATATTAAAAAATGATTTGTAATTAGATTTATTCTAATGTTATTTATCATAAATTAGTTTTTAAAAGAGTTTGTTTGTTGTGAAAAATCATAAAAACTATTGTCAATCTAGCGTTTTTAAAAACATTTAGTGTGTCTTCCTTTTAGCGATTTTCTGCAAATTTTTATTTAAATAATATGTTTGTAACATGAAGTTTTAAAAGAGTAATATTGTTTTATTTATAAGAAAAATCATATTTATTATATATATATATATTAGGCTTCGTTTCAAAAAATAAAATGTTTTCCGTTTTTGTGATATCACAACTTTTTAGAAGGTTTTTGTATCAGTGATTACTATGCTGTAATAATTTTTTCAAAATTCCAAAACTCCTAAGTTTTTGTTTATAAACAAAGATTGGTAATGCCCTTTTCTAAAATCTCAATCGCTAACAAAACACCACAAAACAAACAATTGAAAATATGATTTTTCTTATAAATAAAACGATATTTAAAGTTAACAAAACATGTAATATCATTAAAAAAAAATATTACTCTTTTAAAACTTCATGTCACAAACATATTATTAAAATAAAAATTTGCAGAAAATCGCTAAAAGGAAGACACACTAAATTTTTTTAAAAACGCTAGATTGACAATAGTTGTTATGATTTTTCACAACAAACAAACTCTTTTAAAAACTAATTTATGATAAATAACATTAGAATAAATCTAATTACAAATCATTTGTTAATATTCGTGTGTTATTAATTTTTATATTTCTTTCAAAAAATGTAAAATTTTTGGTTTCTTTGGTTTGTTTACATATTTATTAATCAGCCATATGTTGTGAACATATGTTCAATATTTTGTACTGTGGAAAAAATATCCAGTAAAATTAAAAAATTCTCTATCAACGAACTGTCATTTTCATCGCTCTCTTACTCTCTCGTTGCAAGTTTTCACAAGTACGCGAACGGAATCCAGTAATAATAGTTACAAATTATCGATTAGTTACAAATTATCGAAAAGAAAACAATCGTTCTACTGGAGCAGAATAAGGCAAAGGCGTGTTAAATTTTAAAAACATTAGACTTATTTGTAAAAATTTGTTGAGGCTAAAAATATGGGAAATATTTTGAACAAGTTTTTACGGGAAATCCTATTTTCCATTTCAAAAGATGTATCTTTTAAAAAATTAAATAATTTATTGTCTTACAAATTCTTTAATTTTCATTTTTAAAAGAATAGTGCAAAGAAAATTATTGCAGCCTTTTGTTAATGACTGTTCAAATTTTTAACTATTAGAGTCTAGTGTTTTTTCTACACTACCACTCAATTGAGTTATAGTTAAAAAATAACATTATAACTAAAAAATATTAGTGCTAAAATTATAAGTTCACTATTACTAAACTGCTGAAAATTAGTTAAAAATATATTTTTAAAATAATAAGTGTTAGTGAAATATTGATTTAACTAAAAATTTAGTACACCACCCCCATCTCTGTGTATTATTTACCACATACTTAAAATTTGTTTTTATATCTTAATTAGTTAAGCCAATAAAAAAATTATATTATTACTCTAACATGAAAAATTAATTTCTTGACAAAAGTTAGGTACTCTGTTCAAAATTTCGTGCGAAATGCTGTCAAACTGCATATAAAATATTTCGTATTAAATATTTGCGACATAATTTCGCAAAAGCAGTGCTCTGTTCTTGTTGTGAAAAACATTGTGAAATTTATCTGGCAACCTTGTTTTATAAATAGGCTTCTTCTTTCGTATGAAATTAAAATTAACAGCTGATCACATTTTATTTGTAATTTGTAATATATTTTCATTAATTTTAAATAAAAAAAAATGAATAATTTATATTATTAAGTTTTATTTTATTTTCAGCTTTCAAAAAACATATAGTTTTTATTTACGTATTTAAAGCAATGATGCATACTTTCAAGCGACAAACTTTCCAAAATCGCGTATTACGTATACACCAAATTTTCGTATATATTATGAACAAAATAGTTATGAAATTTTTTTTCGTTAAGCATGAATTATTTTCAGTGTATAAGCTTTTTTGAGTAAAAAGGGACCCATTTTGAAAAAACAATTAAAAAAAAATTATTTAAACAAAAATTAAATTTTTTTTGATAACAGTGAAGAAATAGTTATCTAAACTTCTTTGGACAATTTTAGATAAGACGATTAGGTGAAAAGTTACAGTCGTTTGTATAACCAAAATCTCCGTCAGTTCTTGACCGATAGAGCTGAAAATTTGTGCCTGGCCTACTACCGTATAGTGCTAACCTTGGTAAATTTCATCCGAATCGATTTTTGAGTTGGATCACTTGACACGAAATTGCCCCTATGTATATTGGAAATATAATTTAAAGGAATAAAGGTCATTATTTACCATTTTTCAACTTGGAAATTAAAACAATATATTTCTTTATTATACTCACGAATTTGATGCATATATTGATATATGGATAGAAACTTTTATTAAATTTTTATACCCTTAACGCTATGATGTCCTTTACAAATTAAATAATCAGAAAGTTTAAAACTGAGTAAACAGTTTTTCTGTATGGGATCACAGCTTTCAGTCGTATTTATTTCTGTTCAAGTCCAATAAGTTATGTCCAGTATTTTTCTAAACAACAACAACAATGGGTCGATTCAATCTCGTCCGTCCTTCCGTTAATATTTCTATGGAACTTTTAATTTAAAGTACTTGCGGTACTTATATGAAAAAACGAAGTTGGCTGTATTTCGCATACCGATTTTTATGAAATTTTGTAAGACTAGTCTACGTATTTGGTAGATTAAGTCCACCAAATAAAATTTTAAATTAAAAGTTTAATTGCAACTTCTAAACCTATTTGAAATTTTGCATAGACAGATGCTGTGCTAATAAGTCGAAATTCTAAGATAAATGATTTAATAGGAATTAAATTAGTATTTTTCACTAATTTATGCAAGAATCGTAATCACAATGTCTTTATTAGTGTTAATCTAATTGATATTTTTATGTAGCACTGCTAAGAAAAATTAAAAAAAAATAATTCGAAAACAACTGATGATCCGCGAAAATAATCTTTACCAAAATATTGGATATTGTATTCTCTACAAAAGTTGTAATAACATCAAAAGTCGTACGACGAACAATAATAGATATATATGCAAAGATTTGATACATATGACCTATGACTTCCACTATCTCATTAGGACCGCGACTTTTAGTTCTTTATTTAGATTGTTTAGATTATGCTGTATACCTTTTTTTATAATATCGTCTTAAACTCTTCATGTTGGTTGTTAGAAAAATGATTTTGGCAAGACTTCAGATTTAATATAACATGTGTACTTTATTAATAGAGAACATATAAGAAGTGAAAATAATACAATAATAAAGATATAACGAATAATGATAACCTTTCATAAAAGAGATCAAAAGAGAACTTGACAGACGTAGAGTTACCAAATTAATTATCTATGGAAATGTGTTGCCATTCAACACTTCCTCTCAACACATTTATCATATAAAATATTTTAATATAATCACATATCTGTACAAAATTTTAAATGTTTAATCTAAGATAAGTTTTTAGTAAATATATCGGATAACATTTCTTCAGTGGGAACGAAATCGATGTTGATCAATCCTTTAGAGTAAACATCTCGATGTGTTTGCTTCTTGCGTGATACGTTGCATTTTTAACCAAACATTGGACACTTAGGATATCACCATACAATAATAAAGGTTAACCTTCATCGAAACCTAATTCACTAAGCAGATTCTTAATATATATGGCCTCCTTTGCAGCTGTAGATAAAGCAATATACTCTGATTCGGTGCTACTTAGAGCAAACGACATTTTGTTTCTTGTTTTTCCCAAGCAAAAACGCAATTTGCTTTGACAAATGCAAAACCGGAATACGATTTTCTATTCAACACGTCACTACCCAAATCTGCGTCTGCATAACCGATTGTTGGTTTACCAGTTTTACAGAAATGAAGCTTAAAATCAGTTTTCTTCTTCAAATATCGAAGAACATGTTTTACCGCAACAAGATGTTCTGCATGTGGATCGGTATTATATTGAGCTAGTTTGCACACAGAATGTAAAATATCGGGGCGTGTAGAAATTGCGAGGTACATCAAAGCACCTATTATGGACTGATATTCTACAGGTTCAACCTTTTTATAACTATTTGAGTTACACAAGAGGTAGAAACTTGCCTCTAACGGAGTTCAATTATATTCATCTTACCATTCATGTTTTTGGTAGACATGCATTGTTCACCAATACATTGTTTAAAACCAATGTGTTTTAAAACGGTATCTAGCTTTGTATTCCATTGTTTAATTTATTGTTTAATTTAAGAACTCGATCTGGATATTTCTCGTCAACGAAGCCTTCGGGTTGTAGCATATAAACTCCATTCAAATATGCAGATGATACATCCATTTGGTGCATATACAGCTGATGTTCTACCGCTAATGCTACTAGTAGAGGAATGTTGTCATATCTTACTACTGAGGAAAATGTTTCCTTATAATTTATGCCATATTTTTGGCTACACCCTTTAGCGACTAATCTAGCCTTAATAGATTTTACATCTCCATTTTTGTCTTGTTTTATCGAGAAAACCCACTTACACCCAACAGGTTTCTGACCTTTTGGCAGTGCAGTTAACGACCATGTTTCGTTTTTTACTAAAGAAGCATACTCACTTTTCATAGCAGCTTCCCAGGCCTTTGAATTATTACCATTAAGAGCTTCTTCAAAACTTTCTGGCACTCTTATAGAGTTTAGGGTATTATAAACTTTTCTTGGACGACCAGCAAGTCCAGTTTTAACTAATTTAGGACGACCAGGACCAATTTTTGGGGATTGGTCAGATTGGTGTGAGTCTTGGGACTCTAAAACAATACTTTCACGTTTCAATACGTTGCTCTTGAGATGAGTCAATATTTTGTTTAATTAGGTTGTCACTGCATAAATATGAGAAATCATTAACATTAACAGAACACGAATCTACACCATCTTCTGATACGTTGCATTTTTAACCAAACATTGGACACTTAGGATATCACCATACAATAATAAAGGTTAACCTTCATCGAAACCTAATTCACTAAGCAGATTCTTAATATATATGGCCTCCTTTGCAGCTGTAGATAAAGCAATATACTCTGATTCGGTGCTACTTAGAGCAAACGACATTTTGTTTCTTGTTTTTCCCAAGCAAAAACGCAATTTGCTTTGACAAATGCAAAACCGGAATACGATTTTCTATTCAACACGTCACTACCCAAATCTGCGTCTGCATAACCGATTGTTGGTTTACCAGTTTTACAGAAATGAAGCTTAAAATCAGTTTTCTTCTTCAAATATCGAAGAACATGTTTTACCGCAACAAGATGTTCTGCATGTGGATCGGTATTATATTGAGCTAGTTTGCACACAGAATGTAAAATATCGGGGCGTGTAGAAATTGCGAGGTACATCAAAGCACCTATTATGGACTGATATTCTACAGGTTCAACCTTTTTATAACTATTTGAGTTACACAAGAGGTAGAAACTTGCCTCTAACGGAGTTCAATTATATTCATCTTACCATTCATGTTTTTGGTAGACATGCATTGTTCACCAATACATTGTTTAAAACCAATGTGTTTTAAAACGGTATCTAGCTTTGTATTCCATTGTTTAATTTATTGTTTAATTTAAGAACTCGATCTGGATATTTCTCGTCAACGAAGCCTTCGGGTTGTAGCATATAAACTCCATTCAAATATGCAGATGATACATCCATTTGGTGCATATACAGCTGATGTTCTACCGCTAATGCTACTAGTAGAGGAATGTTGTCATATCTTACTACTGAGGAAAATGTTTCCTTATAATTTATGCCATATTTTTGGCTACACCCTTTAGCGACTAATCTAGCCTTAATAGATTTTACATCTCCATTTTTGTCTTGTTTTATCGAGAAAACCCACTTACACCCAACAGGTTTCTGACCTTTTGGCAGTGCAGTTAACGACCATGTTTCGTTTTTTACTAAAGAAGCATACTCACTTTTCATAGCAGCTTCCCAGGCCTTTGAATTATTACCATTAAGAGCTTCTTCAAAACTTTCTGGCACTCTTATAGAGTTTAGGGTATTATAAACTTTTCTTGGACGACCAGCAAGTCCAGTTTTAACTAATTTAGGACGACCAGGACCAATTTTTGGGGATTGGTCAGATTGGTGTGAGTCTTGGGACTCTAAAACAATACTTTCACGTTTCAATACGTTGCTCTTGAGATGAGTCAATATTTTGTTTAATTAGGTTGTCACTGCATAAATATGAGAAATCATTAACATTAACAGAACACGAATCTACACCATCTTCTATATTGCAATACTTGCCTTCTATGAAAATTACATCACGACTTACGTGAACTTTTCTTGAAATAGGATCGTAAAGCCTATAAGCCTTGGACTGTTCACTGTATCCTATCATCAACACTTCAATGCCCTTTGGTGTAAATTTCTTGTGATGTGTTTTATTTAGAACCATGGCTTTTGTTCCAAACACTTTTAAATGACCAACAGAAGGCTTATAGCCATGCCAAATTTCGAATGGCGTTTTATCAACTAAAACTTTGATTACAGTTCTGTTTCGTAAGTAGGCAGATGTTAAAACAGACTCTGCCCAAAATTTCTAATCAAGATTGGCTTCCAATAGCATACTGCGTGACATCTCCAGTAATGTCCTGTTGGTCCTCTCTGCCACTCCGTTTTGTTGAGGGGTATACGGTGCAGTAAGCTGCCTTTTTATGCCGTTTTCTTGTAAAAATTTGCTGAAGTCATTATTGACATATTCGCGTCCATTATCTGCTCTTAAACACTTTATTTTAAATCCAGTTTGCAGTTTGGAACATATAAAACGTTGTTGAATGTAATTTTATTGTTTTTATAATACTGTTGTTATTTGGTAAACTGTTGTTATTTGGTACTCATTGTACAATTGATACTCCCTGCAAAAATGAGACGAAGCTCCACTAACAACACACCATTGTATTTTGTTGTTGTTGCTTTCTGTTCGTAGAGATGCCAATGATAAAAAACAAATAAATTCTCGCTTTCTTTCTCGATTATCTTTCATTTCTTTTTGCCAGCAATCCGCGGTGAAATGACCCCTACGCCCGCATTTGTAACATTTTTTGTCATGCGCATAATTGTTATTGTTGTTTTTATGACGATCATATTGTTGTCTCTTTTCATTTTTAGGCTTATTTAAGTTTCCATAATTGCGTGCAATGTTTAACACTTCTGCATTATAATTATTGGCGCCAACTTCTTGTTGCCTCGCGCCTTCTTCCAACAGCTTTACTTTTAACGATGACAAATTAGGTAAAGAATCTCTAGATTCCACTGCAACTACAAACCCTTCAAAACTTTTTGGCAAACTTGATAATAATAAAATTACCAGCATTTCTTCGGGTATTAAAACGTCTATTTCAGATAACTGATCAATTAAGAAGGAAAATTCGTTTATGTGGCTACTCATACTACTGCATTCCTGCATCGACATATGCAACAGTTTCTTAAATAACATAAATTTCCTTGCAGGACCCTTAGGTTGATGAACCTCACGAAGTTTTCTCCAAGCTTCAGCAGCGATACACAACTTTTAATTACATTTATCTGACTGGGTTTAATACATAACAATATTGAAGCAAGTGCTTTTTCATTTTTGGAATCGTACACTAAAGAAGCCGGTGACGTTGGATCTTCGGGCAAACAACACTCCACATCTCACTGTGTATCAAAATGCTTTTCATTTGTATACTCCATGTCGAGTAATTAGTCAACAGTCAAGTTTGTCAATTTGAAACAACGAAGACATTTCAGTAAAACTGCCTCTGAAATCGTACAGCAAAAAATCTCAGACGAACGGTTCTGCGACACACGCTTTTAATTTCATTTAATTAATTTTTGCGGGTCTGGGCCCATAACCTGTTACAAAAATTATTTTGGCAAGACTTCGGATTTAATATAACATGTGTACTTTATTAATAGAGAACTTATAAGAAGTGAAAATAATACAATAATAAAGATATAAAAAATAATGATAACTTTACATAAAAGAGATCAAAAGAGAAGTTGACAGACATAGAGTTACCAAATTAATTTTCTTTGGAAATGTGTTGTCATTCAACATTGGTAAATTGACCTCTAATTTAGATAGATTACGTTTGCAAAGGTAAATATCGCTGATGTTAGTAATGCTAACATCCGCTGCATGGTATAATTGGTCAAATATTCCCCTTAAAGTCCTTAAACAGAAATTTCGAACGAAATCTTAAAATCTGTACATAAAATCGGAAGAATATTTCAATATAAAAACTGTTTTTTAAAAAGTCCTATGTGGAGTTTTTTTTAACGTGTAGAAATTCGGTTATTGTTCAAAATATGTACATATTAATTACATTAGTTAACGAATTCGAAAAGATAAATAATTTTCTAAAGCAACCCTATATAGCAAAAATACAGCTAAATTAACCTGTTTTTTTGCTTTTCTGAAAGCTTTGTTAAAACCCACATAGTACTAATATTCAAAACAGGGACTATGTTTTCTTTGACCAGGCGTTGGTCAAAGAGGAGAGGTAGGAGAAATTTCAATTTTTCATTCTCCCTAGATCTGCTCTTGAATTTGATTTGATTGCAACTCATTTTTGATTTCAATTCATTGTTCTAATTCGTTTGAATGAATTCAAAATCAATTCAAACGAATTTTACTTAGTTTCTCGTCTTTCCTCTAAGATCTATAAAAGGCGTTACGCCCTTCTGTATTTCAGGTGACAATATACAGCTTAGGGTATATATAGAGTAAATTTCTGTATGCGTTACAAGCATAAAACTAACTATAAATAACTTAAAAATAATACAAAATTGGATTTAATTCGCGGATATATTTTTAAAATTATTTAACGGCATATTCAAATCTCAATTTTCAAAGTTTAAAAAATTTTGTTCAATGGATTATAAAAAATTCAAATTTTATGTACCGGATTCAAATAAATGGTATTTAACTCTTCTTTCATATGATATATCTATTTCATAGATTTGTTTGCTACATCGTATTTTATTGGTATTCAAAAAATTTGACATTGGAAAAAATAATAGAAACGATTCATGGCATTGCAAAGGGTTTTTTTAAGTTTTTAATATAAAAATATACTTTTTACTTAGTTTTTTTTTTATGATAACGATCGTTTTTTCACAGTTTCGGTGACAGCTAATTCAGGGTTCTCACATTCAAAATTTCTTAAATAAAATGAACAGATAGTGAAAGGAATTACTTTACATTGTTAAAATTTATATAAAATTAGTTTTTGAGAAGATTTCCAGCCGAAAAAGTGGCAATCCACCGATTTTTGGGCAAAATTTCGAACAATATTTCACTTCATTTATATTTAAAATTAAATACAAAAACTCCGTTTAAGAAATCGTACCACATATGCAATACTATGAATCGTTTCTATTATTTATATCATATTTATCATATAAAAGAAGAGTAAAATACCTTTTATTTCACTATATACTAATCATTGAATTCTAGCGGATAGTTTTTGAGAAAATTTATTTCTTACGACAAAATAAGGTCGTTTTTATAATTTTTTCCACCACTTTACAATAAAGTAGAAAAAGAATGAGCTTAATAATAATAGCATTATGTTGTTATTAATGGATTTTGATGAACTTCTTAAAAGCCAAACACTGGTCAAAACTAATTAGAAAAGGGGCTAATAAAATACTCTTTTAGAAGAGTTGCTAAAAAATTTAGTGTGGTCTAAAATAAGTTAATATAATTGTCATTTCGTTTATGGAGAATTTCGTGTCAAGTGACCCAAGTATAAAAATCGATGTCTTCCGATTTGGATGAAATTTGCACCAGGATTAGTACTATGGGATAATAGGACGGACACAAATTTTCAGCTCTATCGAAAAAATTAAAAAAAAAATTTCAAAAGAATGTAGAAATAGCTATCTGAATTCCTTTGGACAATTTTTGCTAGGACTAATATATGTGTCCAACTTTGACCCTCTCTAAGTACGGAAGTTCTTGACCGATAGAGCTAAAAATTTATGACTGACTAACCAAATTTTGACAAATTTTGTCGAAATCGACTTTTTGAGTTGGCTCACTTGACATGAAATTCCCCTTATATAAAAGGTATAAGTATTTGAGTTTGTCTAATATAAAGTAGAGTTTCTGTTGCATTTATGTAGAATCCTTTTTTACTCGGTGAAGTTATTTTAAATTAGTTTTGTTGTTTTAATAAAATTTGGAATTGGGAAATGTTTTATTCCCAATCTCAAAATGTCCCTGCAGTGAATTTCTTAATAAAACTGCATATAACAATTCAGTGAACATCATCAGTTAGGCATAGTATCAATAAGACTGGAATCCTTTTCCAAAATAGCATGCATTCTAATAATTTAACTTTATGATATTGGCGATCGAAGCACAATACAAAGCAGAATGCGTTTTAATATTTAATGAAAAAAATATTTTTTTTTTGTTTGTTGTCAAAAAATGTTTTTAGTCACAATAAATTTTTTATAATAGCAAAGCACATTTGTGGGAGCAACTTGTATATATGTGTAGGCTATATATTCGGCTGTGCCGAATCTTATATACCCTTCACCATAGTGTATTTGAAAAATATCAATTTTATAAAATTTAAATTTATTTTATTTTACCAACTATATCATTATTATAGCAATAGCAAAATAAAATGAACAACAACGCTGTGAACAACAACAATGAGGATGCTGTAGCTTAAGTGGTTAGCACGTTGCACAGTGGGGCAGAATGGAAATTTTTTGGAAATAAATCTGGCATTTCTAAACGGCTGATCCGATCGGGATAAAATTTGGCGTGAGCGTAGCCAAGGAATATTCGAGTTTAAGTTTTGAAGATGAACCCTGCAGATGCCCCAGGGACGGTGGCGGCTCAAAGTAGGGTACCTACGACATGTAAAATGTTTAAACTCGTGCCATTTTTTTGTTTTTCACCCAAATAGATTTTTATATTTTCTGAAAGCGCTCGACGAGATCTTGAAAAAACATGCTTGGACATACTACTTATCTCTTATAATATCAGAGTTATAGGCATTTAAAAATTTAGTGATACAAAATTTACCATACCTTGGTCCGCCTTTTTTTGAATACCGGGCGTAATTTTGGACCAAATGGACTCAATTTTTTCTTGTTAGTTAGACAACAAAATCCAATAATATACAAAAAATTTCAAATCAATATCATTTACAGATCCAAAACTATACGTTTTTTAATTTAAAAATTCAAAAAATTTTAGATTTTTGCCGTTTTTTTACCAAAAATGTGTCTTAACTCTTTTATTAATAAAATAAAATTTTCTTTAAGAACATATAACAATTTTATAGTTTTCTAAAAGGTATCTTTACGCAGAACGCTTTAGCGTAAAAAACTTTTCCTATTTTTTGAAAATGTTGCCACTGCGTCCTTCCGAATATGACCTATTTTTTATCAAAACTTCAACTTTGGGCGACATGTTCTAAAATCCCAAAGCTGGGATCAGAAAACTGAAAGCAGTTTTGGAAACCTCAATATGTTTTCTATTTACTCCAAAAGTATTTTCCCAGCCCTGAAAGAAATGTGGACCCTATGGGCAAAAAAGTAAAAATCCCATTTTTGGTATTTTCATTCCTATTTTTGGGAATTGCGGGATGCCCTTTGACCTCTTCAATTTTTTTTTTGCATTTTCTTATTTGAAATGACAAATTTAACAAGCGTTGAAATTTTCATTGAGTTTTGTTCATAAATAAAGATTTTGTCTTATATTACATATTTGTTTAATTTCTAAAACTATGATTTATATCAAAATTTTAATAGGATTGCAGATAGCTACAACAATTTAGTCCATATTTATCTCTTAATATCATTTTTTAGTTAGATATGGAAATTCTCGACCCTTTCCAAAAAATTTCAAGCCAATATCTCAATTACATTCAAAAATATGTTCATTTAAACCTGTGTCCTTTAATTTCATCTTTTTCATATTTTAGTATTAAGTATGACAGAACATACATTTGGTGTTGAATAAAATATTTGGACAATCCATCTTTTTCGCATAGTTGAAAGAACAGGATCAGAAGATAGAAGTAAACTATTAAAAATATCTTCATTCTGTGATTGCCTTGAGCTGAATAGTTGAACATGCTTAAAATCTCGATTCCTCGCTTCCTGGGCTTCTTCTGTTAACTCTCCAAGTGGAAGAATATTCGATTCAATTATTATTTGACCATGACAAAATACATTGTGTAACACAAGTTATTTAGAAATTTCAGATGTATATTCCCCAAATCGATTTCCATTAATTTTATGTTTACTATTCAGTGCCATTAAAATAATGTTAACTCTTCGAAGCAACTCCTTGTCGATTCCAGTTATTTTTGAAGTAATTTCAAAATCACGAAAAAACCTTCTCGCCGTATTACCGTCATTTGTACTACCGCAACTTGGAAGTGGTTTGTCGATGTTTAATCCCATCTGAACTTTAAATTCTTCTTGTATTCTGCTTTTTTCCGCAACTCTCAGTTCTTTCAATTCTTCATTATTTTTTGTTGATTTAGTAAGATTCTCTGGCACACTTCTATATTTGAGGTCGTATGCTATGTGTAAAAAGTAATCCAAAAATCGTATTCTGGCATGAAGTGGTGAAATTCCGAAAGACAGGACTTCTTCATTAATACTTCTGCTTTTGTTTATATTTGAGAATTGCGACTTTTTCTCATTACATATGGAGCATCTCCAGAAGGAAGAAGTTTCTGTTATGGCATTGCTGACCTTTCCATCAATCATTGTTAAGCTTAGCTGATATGATACGTTAATAGAGAATTCCATTATTTTTATGCAAATGGGCTCCAGTGCATTTATTTCATCTTTTAAATATTCCACTAAATCTTTTGTTGTTTTCTTTGACTCCTTTATATATTCAAATCCTTGGGTCTACAAAAATTTTTTGAACCCAGAGTTGTATTGATCCATATATCTTCAAATGAATTTCTGATGCTTGACGATGATGGATTAAGGGAATATGAACGAATTCGTAATGGCACTAATGATGACATAAATACACTTTTGTAGTCTGCTAATGTCCGACTTCCACAAGTTTGTTTGTATTCTGGAAGTGCTGATAAACCGTCAAATCCCCACTTACACATTAAGACAACATCACAGTTATGAATTTTCCTTAGTTGGTCTTCTGAAAAGTCTGACACAATTCTTGATGCTGTGTTTTCGAGCTTTTTACTTCCAAAATTTTTAAAAAGTGTTCAATTTTTGATATGCCTTTTTTGTCTACTTTTCTACTATATGTAGTTTTTATATAATTTGAAATGTCTTCAATTCTTTCTGGCCCTTTTGAAGATACACTCTATAAAACGGAACACAACTCTTCGTACTTTAATGTAATCTTCATTGTAGATTTATTAAATATGGTACTTAAAATCTGAGAAGTTTACTTATATACCAATTCTTGTCATTTCCGATACAGGTATTCCAAAGTAAAAAATTACGAATTGTCTACCTATTAACATTTAGGACTATATTACTATAACCTGTAATTCAGTCATTGATATTTCTTATTAGTGAATGAATCGAAATTATCGTTACCTGTATATTTTTACCTACATGATCATAAACGAAACAGAACGAAATGATCTGTCGAAAAAATTTAGGTAAAAAATAGTTATACATTTCTGAAAATTTAAGCATAATAGGACCTTTCAATTATAAGGATAAGCAAACAAATAGAAAATAGGTAAATATAAGATTTAAATATGTTCTGTCATACTTAATACTAAAATATGAAAAAGATGAAATTAAAGGACACAGGTTTAAATGAACATATTTTTGAATGTAATTGAGATATTGGCTTGAAATTTTTTGTAAAGGGTCGAGAATTTCCATATCTAACTAAAAAATGATATTAAGGGATAAATATGGACTAAATTGTTGTAGCTATCTGCGACCTTATTAAAATTTTGATATAAATCATAGTTTTAGAAATTAAACAAATATGTAATATATGACAAAATCTTTATTTATGAACAAAACTCAATGAAATTTTCAACGCTTGTTAAATTTGTCATTTCAAATAAGAAAATGTAAAAAAAAATTGAAAAGGTCAAAGGGCATCCCGCAATTCCCAAAAATAGGAATGAAAATTCCAAAAATGGGATTTTTTACTTTTTTGCCCATAGGGTCCACATTTCTTTTAGGGCTGGGAAAATACTTTTGGAGTAAATAGAAAACATATTGAGGTTTCCAAAACTGCTTTCAGTTTTCTGATCCCAGCTTTGGGATTTTAGAACATGTCGCCCAAAGTTGAAGTTTTGATAAAAAATAGGTCATATTCGGAAGGACGCAGTGGCAACATTTTCAAAAAATAGGAAAAGTTTTTTACGCTAAAGCGTTCTGCGTAAAGATACCTTTTAGAAAACTAAAAAAAATTTTGTTGTCTAACTAACAAGAAAAAATTGAGTCCATTTGGTCCAAAATTACGCCCGGTATTCAAAAAAAGGCGCCCTCCTTCGGCGGTATACTCTATAGCATTAAAATCGTCGCCGAAGTAAAATAAATACAAATTGGCTATAAAAAGCTTAAAACTAATGCGCCTACTCAACACCAGGGGCGCTGCAACACTGTTCTAAAAATAAACATAACGTGCAATTACAGAGTTGTAAATAAAAGCTTTCTTCTATCCTTCACTTTCACCACCTTCTCTACACCAAGAAACAAAAACAATATGCACAAGGCAATGAAACACACAGCCATCTAAACATACAAAACGAAATACTTACTCACAAAAACAAAATACACAACGCAATGAAAAAGCAGTGTTGTTGTTGCTTATTTATTTGGATCCCGAAGATATCTGGGATCTTCAGAAAACTGATTTCAACAGACAGACAGACGGACATGGCTTAATCGACTTCACTATATATAAGGATTCAGAATATATATACTTTATAGGGTCGGAAAATTCTATTTCGGAAATTACAAACGGGATGACAAACTTATATATACCATTCTTACGAAGGTGAAGGGTATAAAAATGTACACTCGCATCCAATTATGGGACTATAAAGCTCTTAAAGGAAATTGTATAAGAATAAATAAAATAATTAACAAGAAATTCAAAAAATATATTTAGATATCTGAACTCCTTTGGACAATTTTTGCTAGGACCAATAGGTGAAATTAAAATATTTAAAAATTTCTGAACGGATTTAACTGATAGAAACTGAGGCCAAATGATACATATATGTGTTAGGGTGAAAATAAGCTTTTCTCTCGTATCAACTTCTAATAGTGAAATTATGTTGTATTTTAACGTCAAATGGAAGTCTGTAAAATATTATTCAAATATTTTGAGGGTAAGAGCCCGCGCATCGCCTCCAAAGTTTGTAAATGCTTTTTTTATATGGGAGAAAATGGTAATTTTTGGAGTTTTTTTAAATGAGTCATTAAGTATTAATTTTTGCCCCATATTATGGCAAAATCGTAATATCTACAAAATTGTCTTTCCAAAATCACAGAAAAACTCTAAATTGGTTGAAAAAGTTTTGAGTTATTAAAACTTTCCCCAAGAATTTTGTAGTTCTGGAGACCCATAAAAATAAATATATGAAATTTTTTAAAGTTTTGAAAAATAGCATAAAATGTTACAATGTTTACCTTTACAAGGTTCATAAATGTGGTTCATATGAATTTTTGTTAAAATTTTTTAAAACATTTTGTTAAATTTGTAAAAAATAAAATTTTCTATACTGGATTTTATAAGGGATATAAGAAGTAAACATAAAATGATTGAGCTCAATACCTCTTATAATATCTGTTCAATAACAAAAAATTGTTACAAATTATAACAAATTGTTTTTGTATTTCAATACAAATTTCAAATATTTTTATGAAAATTAGTAACAACTTTTTGTTACTGAACAGACCTATAGTTTTGCCGGACCTGCGATGTGAATTTGAAGGATTTCGGGAAAAGAGCAATTGTGGCCAACAATTAAGTAAAAATTATATTATTACAAATTGTTGCTTAGTTTTGATTGAGTAAATTGAATTTATTATTACTGAGTCCATAGAAAGTTATTGCTGATAATAAAACCGGGGTCAAGTTTTTTCTAATTCTTCATTAAAAATAGCAAAATATTGTGTATTTAAATAAACTCAAAAAATTGTTACATTTACTGATTGTAGTTTGTTGGAAAAGTTTTCCTTTAAGTTAAAAATTAATGAAAAGTTAGTAGTTATGTGAATAATTTTTTTAACATTTTTTTGTTAAAAAAATTGTTTTTTTCAGTACAGTTAAAAGTTACGGGTTATTGTATTGTATTTGAATATTTTTCTGTTTTGAAAAATGAAATGTTTCAATTGCCAAAATAAAATATATTTTCTTAAAAAAATTATTTTATTTGAACAATTGAACTTTTAGAAGAAATCTTGCAAATACGTCATACATTAGCATGTTCTGCTTTGGATGGAACCGTAAGCTTTGTTTTGCAAATGACCATAAATAATTTAGTTACAAAAATTGTATTTCTCTTTACTTATATGGTTTTCTGAGCATCATGTTTCTGAATCAAGATTCAGGATTTAACTTTGAAATTAAAGGTTAGCGTTTTTAATTCTTTTAATATTAATTTCACAATTAGTATATCTATGTATGAATGTATTATTGAAGAACATGATCCATTTAGGTAATCCCAAAACTACTGCCCTGTAAACATAATTCGTACTCCAATAATGTTTACAGGGCATCCTATGTAATAAGACATGTTTATTTTTTGAAAACAACATGGCCCATAGTCTACATTACGTAGGACCTTGTTGCGAATCATGTACTCATATTAGCAAGGGAGTAGTTTTGGACCAGTCTTTATATAAATGGACTTATTAAAAATGCATATGCAACATAGAGCTTTGAGGTCAAATATACCCCATACAGGCGATGGAAGTCCAGCAATACCGTAAAGCGTAATGAAGAAGACCTCCATTTTTATATGTATCCGCAAGATTCCGTCGTGCAAACCTTTAAGTATATAACAATATAATATTTCCCAAAAAAATTGTAATAAAAAAAAAAACTAAAAATAAATTCAAAATATAAAATATATATTTTACTTTAAATTGAATGATAAAACAGTAGTTTTTAATGATTTGGTAGGTAAAATTTTGTCAGTAAAAATAACTGAAAAAAGCAGTAGTTTCTAAGGTAAAAAGTGGTTAGTAAAAATAACTGAAAAAAATTTATTTTACACATTTTGTAGTTTGTTTTTGTTAGTTAAAATAAATGAAAAAACATTTTTTTCTACATAATTTGTTAGTTATAAAACAACAGTCAAAAATGATTGAAAAACTCCTTAGATTTAAGTGAAATGTTTGTAGTCCGTTTTTTAAATGAAATTTAATTTGTTTTAAATAATTATACCTACACCACTTTAATGGGGAGGGTATATTGGGTTTGTGCTGATGTTTGTAACTCACAATAATGTTGGTCCTATACCCACCTTAAAGTATACCAATCGGCTTAGAATCATTTTCTCTGTCCGTCCGTCCATGTAAACTTTGTAATCAAACTACAGGTCGCAATTTTGAAGATAATTCAATAAAATTTGGTAAATGATCTTCTTTTGTCCAAGAGACGAAGCCTATTGAAAATGGTTAAGATCAGTCCATTATTTCACCTAGCCCCATACAACTGAACCCCTGAATAGGGCTTGTAAACCTTGTAATCATACTACAGGTCGCAATTTTGATGATAATTCAATGAAATTTGGCACATGATCTTCTATGGTACCGGAGACTAAGCCTATTGAAAATGGTTAACATCGGTCCATGATTTCACCTAGCCCCCATACAACTGAACCCGACGAATAGGTCTTTCAAGTTCATAATTATCTTTAATATAATCGTATCTCGACAAAAAGCTGCAAAACCAAGTTCTAGCCATTATGACTCTCATGAATTTTATAATTATAGGGTCTCATTTGACCATAGCCCCTATACAAAGCCCCCTACAAAATTTGACTTAAATGTCCACAATTTTATTCAACAATTCAACTTAAATGCTATATTATGAAAACTAAATCACATTTTATTTTTGTAACAGGTGAAGGGTATTATATGGTCGGCCTCGCCCGACTATAATTTCTTACTTGTTTTTCAGTTGAATTTACCTACATAATATTTTGAGTGTATGAATACATTTTGACAAACTACACGAAAATATATCTCGAAATCTAGGAATAAAACTTCATTGGGGTCAATGAGAGAGCAATTTTTTAAACACTAAAAAAAACACTTTTAAATATAAATTTTTCAAATTAATTTTCTTAAAGGATTAATGAGTATATATATCGACTTTTTGGCATAAAGTATGATTAATATATATTACAAATAAATTCTAAGAAGTTTCATCAAAATCCATCAACAAATTAACAACTTCATGCTCTTATTTCTTCAAGAACATAAAATATTTAAAATTTTTATTTTGAATATAACTTTCTATGGACTCGAAAAGAATAAACTCAATTTACTTGATCAAAATTAAGCAAACATTTTTTAATAATATCATTTTTCTTTATTATTGGCAAAAATTTCCTTTTTCCCGAAATCCATCAAATTCACATCGCAGGTACGGCAAAACTATGAGAGATACTGATCTCATTATATTTATGTTTAATTCTTATAAAATCCAGTATAGAATATTTTAATTTTTTTAAATCCATTTAACAATATTTTGTAAAGTTTGAAAATGAGGTTTTGTAGATGCATTTTTTTAAACTCCAAAAAGTGCAATTGTATCCCATATAAACGCATTTACAAACTTAGGCGGCGATGCACAGTGCTTTGTTCCATAGGCAAAATTAATTTTTTTTTTTATCGTGGATATTGATGAATGTTATAATTTTGTAAAGCTTATAAAATATCCTAACTAAATATGTAAAATAAACTAAATATGTAAAAAAGAGCAAATAAAGTCAACGAAATTTTAGCCAAATATATTTGAAAGAATAATGCATTTCAAGCTTGTATGAAAAAAATTTTAAAATTAATTTTTTAAGAAATTATTCCAAAGTAAATTTTTTTCTGTACAATGGAATATTTTTAAGAAATAAGGATGTTTTTTTTTATACTATTATTGTAATTTTTTTGTACATTTGAATGATATTTTTAACTTTATATTTAAGACATTTCAATAAAAATAATTGAGAAAACTAATACTTACAGTTATGTATATAACAATTTTTTAGTATTTGCTCTCTATTTTAAATATCGGACTATATACGATAAATTCCAGTCATTTTTGGTATAGATGGCCGGAAAATTCCCAAATATTGCAAAATTTGACTTTTGAACTCCACATGGGTTAAGAATGTCCGATTTTAATAAAACTTCGGATATATATTTTGTATTATCTAGACTATAATACTCTGATAATACTTTATTTAAAATGTGCAACAGTAAGGAATTAATACGTATTATCTAAAATATTACAAAAAAATGCGATTTTCCGAAAATCTGCCGAGTTCAAATCGCAGGTACTGCTAAACTGTAAGAAATATTGATCTATTTTTTTACCGTTTAATAGCCTTATCTATTGACCATAAATCCACATGAGATCTATTTTTTTTTGTCACATTTCGAATTCATGTGCTGTGGGACACGTTAATGGCCTGGGGAATTTGCAATAACTTTAAAAGTTTTCAAGCAATTTCCCAAATACTTACTCTGTTCAAAATTTATTACTAAATGGCCAAATTTAAGCAAAAACTGAAAAAATTTATAGTTTTACAACGCAAAGAACAATTCTAGAGGGGGGACGGGTAAAATTCGCAACTTCATTTTTTTGGAGCACTCTAATAAGCAGTCATAAAGTTAAGCTATAATCAAAATATGATATAAATTGTATGATTTGAAGTGTTAGCTGTAATCTACCATCAAAAATGTATCAGAATTAAATAATTTAATTTGAAGGGCTTTAATTGAAAAGTAATCTCCAACCTTTTTCTATAAACGCGGCAAAGTAGTCGCCGATGCTCTTTCCAGGCAATATTTTGGATTCTGTATCCACAACCTCACTTAAAGCCAGTGGAACTGAAATTTCGCTTACTGAAGTTATTACTACTGTTGAAAACCCTGTCAGTTGTTTCAGAAACCAAATTATTCTTACTCAAGGTGCTGAATATAAAAAGGAGACCAAAATTATTTTCAGGAATCGTATTCAACACCATGTTACATACAACTAAATTGAGGATATTTTAACTATAGTAATGGACTGTATAAACGCGCAGGTAGTTAACGCAATTCATTGTGACTTACATACGATAGCTCAGATTCAACATATTCCAATTTCGAACTACCCATCTGTGAAGTTCCGACTCACGAATAAATTTGTAACGGATATTTTTAACCCCAACGATCAAATTGAAATATTAACAACCGGATTTGGAAAATACAAAACAAATTCTTTAGGATTACTATTTACCTTATTAATCTATATCCGCTGATAATTAAGAGAAAATTCAGCAAAAAAATCTGTCGAAAGAAAATTCCGATCTGAGGTATCACAATAAGAAAACCGTCGTTAAAACTGGAGAAAATAATAAGTAGTCCAACAGGATCTAGGAACATCTGGATGGATTGATGACAAAATAATGCACAAAGATAACATCCGTTTTCTCTTTGCAGCTGATATTTGCATTCATTGTAAGCTTTACTACCATAGCAGAGAAAACCAAAAATTTAACGGATATACACCACAATCACAAACATGTATTTTGATACGGTTCATCATAATCAATCAAAAAGTCGATTTTGATTTTTTTGTATCTTAGGGCTTTTTGGATTTCATAGTATTAAAATTTTAACATTTTTAAAAGTATTAAACACTAGAATACACTTTTTCGCATCAAGAACAATTAATTTTTACAAAAGCACGCGGTAAAATGAAAACAAAAATGGTATCATAAACAATTTTGACAACTAAGGCCAAATAACAAGTTTTAAACAAGTAAAAATGTATAGTCGGGCGTGGCCGACCATATGATACCCTACACCAGTTATGAATATTAAATGTGATTTATTTTTCATAATAAAGCATTTATCTTCAATATTCCCTTGTTCCGATACATTTAAGCAATTTATGGATGAAAAACTAATTTTCTGAAAGAGGTTTTATATGGGGGCTATGGGCAAATATGGACCAAGCCCGATAACATTTTGTGAATATATTTATATTTACATAATATTTTATTGTGCTGAATTTCATCGCGATATTTGTGTTTATAAGTTAATTTTGGACATTCAAGTAATTTTCTGAAGGGGACTTTGTATGGGAGCTAGGGTGAAATGGGGCCCGATCTTTATGAAATTTGGCAGGGTCATCAAGACTTCTATAAAACTTAGTTGTGCCGTATTTTATCGATATATCTGTATATTTATTTATATATAATTATGAGACTCAGAAAACGATTCTAAGCCGATTGGTATACTTTAAGGTGGGTCTAGGACGAATATTTTTGTATGTTACAAACATCAGCACAAATCCAATATACCCTCCCCACTAAAGTGGTGTAGGGTATAAATATGGACAATTTCGTGTCAAGTGACACAACTTTTAAAATCGATGTCGTCCGATTTTGATGAAATTTGCACCAAGGTTAGTACTAGACATCTGAACGAATACCTAAAAAATTACTTACAAGTCTCCCCAGCAAAAAAGTGTGGAAAAAGATGTAGAATTTTCATCACAACTAGTAACCCGAAGTGCTTCAAATTCAGGTGAAAAACCTATGAATTTTACATTAGCGTGTCATTGTAGGGATGTTGTTAATTTTTGACAACTTTGAACTACATCTAATCTTATCTTTAGAAGCTGTAAAAATCCGATATTTGTATGTCAAAAATAAACCACATTCTTTCAATGAAACGCGTATGTAAATTTCATTGGTTTTTTATCAAAATTTGAAGTACTTTGAATATGTTGTTTGTAGTGACTTTTCTACATCTCTTTCCTCATTTTTAACTGCGTTTTCATTTGTAAGGATATGTTTGGTTTATAAAAGCGAAAAGTATGCAATCGCATTTTTAGATGTGATTAAGATGTCGTTTGTTAAGTATCACATCAATTATTTTTTGCTGGCTCTCGTTTATTTCATGAATATTGTTTGTGGTGCGGCCGAAGTTAAAAAACAGTTGATCAACTACACACGACAATACAAGTGCAAAAGCAAACAAATACAATAGAAACATAGACATAGAGTTAAGAGTGAAAAACAAATCGGAATAATGTATGATCTGTTTCGAAATGTTTTGAGACAACTTATAAGTGATTTTATCGAATTTGTGTTTATTTAAACAAAAACGCATTGTTACAATAATAAAGTACAATTAAGAGTTTACACTTTTAATCGACAAAAATGAAAATAGTCAATAATGTTTTTTTTACATTTTTTCACACACATACATATGCATTGTTGATGTGTGATGTTTTTGATTCCAAAGGTAAAAAAAATTATATTCATTACATATACATGCCAAAAATGTTGCAAAATGTGTTATATCCCTACTCTGGGCTATACATGATTAATTTCGTCTATCTAAATTCAATATTATAGAAAACTCAAAAAGTACTTTTTAAAGAACGAAAAAGTACCAAAATGTCCCTTTTTATGGATCCTTAATCCGGGATCTACATGCTTAATTTAAGTCAAGTCATATAATGACTTTCCTTTTTTTAAATAGATGTCAAGTTTATAACGACAAAATATTGTTATATTTTTCAGCATTTTGTTTAATCCTTAAAGTCAGTTTCTGGCCCAAAAAGTCCCTTAAAAATTTACTAGTTGAAAATGAGCTTAAATTAGGAAATTTTGACTAGTTTGTAGAAAAATTTAAGAAACTTGTTTTTGAGAAATTATACTTAAATTAGCATTATCAATCACTGGTTGGGAATTAAGGGTAATTTCAAATTATTTGTTTTATTTTTTCCATGTGCAATAAATTTTAAGTACTTTGCACATAGGGGCACAGACATATTAAAAAGGGCGATAAATCACCCACTGGCTTTTGGTACAAGTGATTGGTACCATTGAAAAAATAGTATTCTCTAGTTTTTGAATACGTAAAAATAAATATTAATATTTTATTCGACCTTTCAATTTCTCCAAATCAAATTATTAAACGAGCTCGTGGTCAAAGTTTTATTAAATTCTTCAATTTATTTATTTATTTTCTTCAATATTTCGTCATCCATCTTCAAGAATCTACAATTATTTTATTAACAAAAAACATTTATTAAACCACAGTTTCAAGAACAATAACAAACAAAACATTTTCACTTACAAAATGATTAACAATAAACAAAAAATAAAAACACGTCACAATGCTTTTACATTTAATATTGCACTAATTATTATAATCTTATTTTATTTATTATATGTCTGTAACTCTGCGCGCAGTTTTCTGTGTCTGTTTTGTAAGAATGAACTTTTTTCTCTTTTCACATTGATAATATGAAGCATCTCCAACATATATCGTTTGTTGTTTCTATTTTCCCTCTGTAAGATTTCAATGTTGTCCAAGTTGGGAATGTGGCCTCTCTCTGCACAGTGGGACATGAGTGCATTTTTTCGTGTACTTAATTTATCCTTGTCTCTTAGATCAGATCTGTGTCCAGCTATTCTTGTCCTTAATTTATTCTTGGTTGTTCCTATATATACGTGTTCACATGGTTCTGAACCGTCACCTCTGCATTTTATTTTATATATAAGGTTCGCATTATCCATTTTATCGATCTTACTCTTAGTATTAGAAAATAATTGTCTTAGTGTATTGTTTGTCGCTGAAGCTATCCTATATCTTTCCCTATTGTATATTCCTGAGTTTTCCAATCTCTCCGATATTCCAGGTACATATGTCATCGATTTATATCTCACAGGTTCCGCTTCATCTTTCCTGCATTTCCTTTTATTGTCCTTAAGTAGATTTTTAATGATGTCCATTGGGAATGCGTTCATTCTCAGTATTCTAATTATCCTATCTTTGTTGTTTTTATGGAACTTTTCGTCGCTTATTGTCAAGACTCTTTTAATAAAGTTACCGGCCGTATTCAATATCACATGTTTAGGCTGGCAGGAGTAGAAATTGATAATGCGTCCTGATGCTGTCGGTTTTTGATACCAATCCATTCTCATATCTTCACCATCTCTCATTATCACTGTGTCCAAATATGGCAATCTATTGTTTTCCTCCTCTATTGTAAATTGAATTTGTCTGTGAAAGTTATTGAATACCTTGAGGGTATCATCTATTGCCCTATTCTATTCACTAAAACTATTATAACCCACCGAACAAAATTATGCAAAAAAAAATATAAAATATAAAAATACCAAAAATATTTTTTAAAAATTTTCGTAAATATTGAAATTATAAAAGATAGTAAATATTAGAAGTTATATGTTTAAATAAATTAAAATACACTTAAAGAATTTTTTTGGTCAATTTTAAAACAAGTTAACAGGGTACAGAATTCTTTGAATATTTGATGATCATAAGTACTTAGACATCTACTAATTGAAATTCTCAATATATGTATGTATGTATGTAGTAACAATTACCTCAAAATTACCTCAAAATTAAAGGAAAATTTTAACTAAGTACTACAATGCATTCATTGATATTGTAATTCGAAATTATCATCCTTAAATGTACCGATCTAATATTGTACAGATCGTTAATCTAAAGATGAACTATAATAGCGGTAATTACTTAGAATCTTGTTTAGAATATTTTCTGAGGAATATTGAGATAAGAAGTTAAATAAGTAATATATTGGAAATATTTTTAACTGAAGTTTGGTACTTTTAAGCATTTATTAGTTCCCAGTAATGAACATACAAACTGTGGGCATATTCTCTTACATTTTTATACTATGTATATACATATGTTATGAATGTATACCAATTGGATATATAAACAAATTTAATAGTTTTCCGATACCTAACTATTCTGATTGAAACTTTAATCGAATGTTTGCTGGGTAATGCTTATGTACATAAATTTAAATTTTGTATCTATTTTACAGCTTAGACCTCATAATATATTTAAAAAACCAAATAAAACAATGATGAAAATGAATTGAATGAAAAAATATTGACTTTTTGCATATAAACCTTATTTAAATCTGTTATTAAATAAATCAGGTTGAAAAAATCTAAGTGTATATAAACATTTTCAATCTCGAAAAAAATCAAAGCGTAAAAAGCCGCAAAATGTTAAAAAATGATTATAATTCTAGACATCCCCTATTTTAATGGATATATAGTTATGGGCATTTGTGTTTCTTTTTTACCTTTAAAGTTTTAAAAATTAACTGTGCATTTTGACACTTGTTACCATTACTATGTCTTAAATTAATTCTCAACGAAATATAATATTATAATTCGCAAAGAAAAAGTAGATTTTTTACAATGGAACGTCCTATTATTACCATCAAGTATAGGTCCTTCAACAGGAATTATTACTCCATTTCAAATATTTTTTTTCATCAACTTTTAACTCAGCTCAAGCTCATATTAAAGCTTCTAGGAAAATTGTTGTGAACAAATCTTATGCAGAAAAGTGTCTACTTTCAAATGATATATCATTTGTTTTATAAAGATCAGTTTTCATTTTTGACTTATCGCCACAGGCCTTTATCATGCACTGCAGAAAAAGTTTTGCAGCATTTTTGGCGGATAATTTTCTAAAAGCATGATAAGATCGAAATTCATCCAAATTTTATATGAATAATGCTTTTTATGCATCGTTTGAGTGATCTGCCTATATAAGATTTGCGAAAGTGTTGTCTTTCGGGGCGCCCTAATAAGTAGTTAAATACTTTGATATAAAACTAGATTTGTATGGAAAATATGAGTTTATTGTTTTCTGGAATTGAGAGTTATTTAAAGTACATTTTTAAAGAGTTATATATAGAAATTTTAAGGGAAGATATGAATGATTTTCTAGATATATTTGTAGATTTAAGAGTTATATAAGGAACCGTAGCCGAAAAATGTAATTTTGTGAAAAATGTAAATGTATTTTAGAAGCGGTTTCTGTTCAGTAGTTTTTATTCCTCATACAAATGTGGCATCGTAGACATTCATTCAAGATCGAATATAGTTTATAGTTTTCTCGATCGTAGGAAACTACATCCGATTCTCTTTTAAAATAGTTATTTTCTGAGGATATACAGCAGATTACAGGTTTTACCTAATCGTAAAGTTAGTTAAGGATCTACAAACATTTACAAATAAAAATAAAATTTTGATTATAAATTTAACTAAATAATAATTCTCATATACTATAAGAAGTATGCTCATGATGAGCATTATAAATGTAACAAAAAGTGGGCGGAAAAAAAGTCATTGCATTTTATTAAGATCACACGAAATTAGTGGTATAGGTTTATTTATTCGGATTTGATTATTAAACAATCTCTTCCTCAAACTAACCTAATAGAACTATTGCCATGCAAAATTTCATGAAGCATAAAATCCAGATCAAAATCCAGATCAAAAAGTTGATTTCAAAAATACACTTGCCAAATTTCTTGAAAATCTGTTCGTGTTTTTTATATTTAGCCTAGAAATTTGGTGTTATAGCTGTTATTCTAAAAGTGATCAAAAAAATCCTACATCAAATCCGAAGAAATACACCTAGGCCTCTATCGGACCTGTTGTGCGCTCCTTAACCAGTGCCTCAGGTGGAAACCACCTCCAGTCTACCAGACTAGAACACTAACCTACCGGACATGCCGATCCTTATGTAAATCGGTATAGTGGTCTTGTGGTGAAAGAGCAAAAAAGGAGTATCATATATATTTATTATTATACAGTGATAGACAATGTTTTTTTAACTTTTAAAAGTAAGCAGTGTTTTAAGGAAAAAGTTAGCGCAATAGTTTGATACTATCTTAAATAAAATAATAATATAAATGTGTAGTATTTTTAGCACTATTAGCAATTCTAGAGAAAAACAAGTAAGAGTGCAATATTCGGCTGAGCCGAATCTTAAATACCCCCCTCCAGCTACTTTTATATTAATATTTTTTTAATTGATCAAACATTTGAAGAAATATGTAAGTTTTCTCATGTCTTAAATAGAAAAACCCCAAGATTTAAACAGCTTAAATCTTTTACAATATTATAAACGCCATTTTCTAAAAAAAGTATATTTTTTTGTTTATAGATCTTTTCAGCGAAGATTGTAAGAATGATTTTGATTGGATGTGTCTGAAAATTCCGCCTGGTTAAGCAAGAAAATTAAAATCTCTGTAAAATCAATATGAAAAATCAAGCCAAACCCTAATCAAATACCCATTTTTGGACAGAAATTATATCTCGAGTCGCTAAACAATCTTCTAATAAATTTTAACAATCTTCTAATAAATCAAAGAATGTTCCAAATCTAATTTTGGGTGAAAAAAATCCGATTGAAATCTGTAATTTGTATAAAAAACATGTTTACCACAATTTCCCAACCGAAATGTAATTTGTATTTTTAGCGGCGTTTTGGTTCAATTCGCACAATACGCCCTAGACAATACAAGTTTAACTTATTTTCACTTGAAAATATTAACTTTTAGAAGTTATTCATATCCGACATCGGGCCTTATGGTGCATTTTTTTCTTATAATTCTTAATAAATCTTGGTTTACAAGCAAATCTTGACACAGTAATTACTAAATCAAAGATAAAGGAATGATGATAGATCTTTTTACTGTAAGAAGTCTAATTTTATTAAGAAAATAGGGATTTTGTGTCATAATTTTTAGTTTTTTTGTTAGACTACACGATTAATCGAAATCGATTAAGGAAGCCATTTTTCAACATTTTTTTCTTAGTTTCATATTTTTAATACAGCATGAGTATCTATTAGGAAACAATAAAAAATCTTGCTTAAAATTAATCCTTAATTTTGACGTTTTGATAAAATATTTCCTAATTTAGTTTTGACAGCGATCAAATCGCAATTTCTACAAATAATATATGAGGAATTTCATGTGGCCCAACTCAAAAAATCGAGTGTAACTTTTAATCTATTGGTCATAGCAAAAATTGTCGAAAGGAGTTCAGATAGCTATTTCTTTATTCTTTCCAGTTTTATACCCTTCACCTTCGTGAGAAGGGTATATATAAGTTTGTCATTCCGTTTATAATTTCTATAATATAATTTTCCGGCCGCATAAAGTATATATATTCTGGATCCTTATAGGTAGCGGAGTTGATTAAGCTATATCCGTCTGTCCGTCTGTGTGTTTGTTGAAATCAATTTTTAGAGGACCCCAGATATCGGCGAGATCCGAATCTTCAACAATTCTGTTAGACATGCTTTCGAGGAGATCACTATTTAAAATCAGCAAAATCGGTCCATAAATACCGGAGATATAGCAAAAATCCAAGACAACCTCTGAAAATTTCATAAAAAATTTAGATTTTTTATTCATGCTCAGACAGAAACTGTAAACTACAACAACAAACACATAATCATACGGTAAATTTTTTATTGTTTATAAAAACAAAGCTTAGCATGACATCACGTTACGAACGAAGCAGTATGATGTTATTGTCTATAAACATGAAATTTAGTATGTGGAGCCCGGATTAGGTTCGATTTTTTTGGTACTTTTTCGTTCTACAAAAGGTACTTTTTGAACTTCCTATAATATTGACCCTGGATTAGGTGAGAACCTATAAAAGGGTATATTTTGGTACTTTTTCGTTCTTTAAAAGGTACTTTTTGAATTTTCTAAAATATTGAAGCTAATAATATGAAATTAAGCATTAAGGGCCCGAGATTAGTGAAAACCCATAAAAGGTGATTTTTTGGTACTTTTTATACCCACCATCAAAAAAGATGGGGGGGTATATTGATTTTGTCATTCCGTTTGTAACACATCGAAATATTGGTCATAAACCCACAAAAGTATATATATTCTGGGTCCTCATTAAATTCTAAGACGATCTAGCCATGTCTGTCCGTCTGTTGAAAGCACGATAGAGTCCGAATGGAAAGAGCTAGAGGGTAGAAATTTCACATAAATATTTCATATAGGTAAGGTTTGTTTGGTATTGAAAATGGGCAATATCGGTCCACGTTTTCGGATAGCCTCCATACAAGTGGCCCCTCCAAAAGTTGCATTAATAGCCATAACTTGTTTAAAAATACGAATATAGCTATGAAATTCGACATAAGTAAGTTTCTTATGATCCAAAATTACTATGCAAAATTTTATGAGGATCGGTCCATAATTGACCCTACCCCCCATATAAGGTCCCCTTCAGAAAATGACTTTAACACTCATTACTGCCTTAAAAATACTAGTATATAGATGAAATTCGACATAAGTAAGTTTCATACTAGTAAAAAACTATCTAAAAAATTTTATGAGGATCGGTCCATGATTGACCCTACCCCCCATATAAGGTCCCCTTCAGAAAATTACTGCAACGCTCATTAATGGTTTAAAAATACGAGTGTCGCGATGAAATTCGACATAAGTAAGTTTCATTCGAGTCAAACGAGGTTTGATGGTGGGTATATAAGATTCGGCATAGCCGAATATAACACTCTTACTTGTTCGTTCTTGAATTTTCTATAATATTAAACCAAGAGACATAAAATTAGGTATATAGGGCGTGGATTAGTTGAGAATCTATAAAAGGGGACTTTTTGGTACTTTTACGTTCCTCAAAAAAAACTTTTTGAATTTTCTATAATATTGAACCTAGAAACATGAAATTAAGTGGGTAGGGCCTGGATTAGGTGAGAACCTATAAAAGGTGATTTTTTGTACTTTTTCGTTCTTCAAAAGGTACTTTTGAATTTTCTATAATATTGATCCTATAGACATAAAATTAAATATGTAGGACCGGAATAAATGAAAACCTATAAAAGGGGATTTTTTGGTACTTTTGCGTTCTTCAGAAGGTACTTTTTGACTTTTCAATAATATTGAACCTAGAAACATGAAATTAATTATGTAGGGTATGGATTAGGTGAGAACCTATAAAAAGGGATATTTTGCTACTTTCTCGTTCTCCAAAATGAACTTTTTGAATTTTCTATAATATTGAACCTAGAAACATAAAATTAAGTATGTAGAGTCCGGAGTAAGTGATAGCCTATAAAAGGGAATTTTTAGGTACTTTTGCGTTCTTCAAAAGTTACTTTTTGAATTTTTTATAATACTAGCTATACCCAGTGTGCTTAGCTACCCTAAAATCAATGTATATAAAAACACGATTTTGAAGATTCTAACTATAATAGTTTTTCAGATATACATTTTTTACATTTTGGGGATGCCACGCAAATTATTGCGGACTAATGAAGTCCGCCCATTTTCCCCAAAGTGTTCAAATAAATGTTAAATTTCTTCGTGCAAAATATGAAGATTTTAGGTCTATTAGTTTCCCAGACAAACGACAACGCCAATTTATTTACATGAATGTTACAAGTTGTTCTTGCAAAATTTTAGGATTTTAGCTCTAATAGTTTTTCAAATACACGAATTTTTCTATTTCATATGGGGGGGTTCCAAGCCCCACTGATAAAAGTCCGCCTATTTTCCCCAAAATGTTCAGATGAATATTAAAGTTCTTCGTGCAAAATTTTAAGAAGCTAGCTCTATTAGTTTCCCAGATAAACAGTTTTGACTCTACCTGTTATATTTTCTCAGATATACTGATTTAAGGTTTTCTTCATATGAAAGGTGTCACGCCCACTATAGCAATTCCGCCTATTTTATCAAAAAATATTCTTATGGATTTCAAAGTTGTCCATACAAAATTTGAGGACTCCAACTCCTGCAGTTTATGAGATATGCGACTTTTAATACTTATTTTGAATGTGGCCGTGTCGTCGCCCACTTGAAATTTTGAAGTAAAAAGTAGCCTTTAGTTCCTTCCAGAGATACAGGAAGACACTGTGAAAATTTCAGAAATTTCATCGGTCGAGCCGTTTAGCTGCCTATAACGTCCAAACAAACACACATTCATTTTTATATATATAGACTAGCTATACCCAGTGTGCTTTGTTACACTAACATCAATGTATATAAAAAAACATTTCTAATTTTCTAGTCCGCCAATTTTACCCAAATTTTTACATTGATGTCAAAGGATTTTTACTCTAATAGTTTCCCAGACATAGGTTTTTTCTATTAAATGCATATGTGAGGTTCCAAACCCCCCCTAATGAAAGTCCGTCCATTTTCCCCAAAATGTCCAAATAAATGTTAAATTTCTTCGGGCAAAATTTTAAGAAATTAGGTCGATTAGTTTCCCAGACAAACGACAACACCAACTTATTACTGAAATGTTCACATGGATGTTAATGTTGTTCTTGCAACATTTCCTTAAATAATCATATTGACACTAAAGTGGTTCCGACAAAATATGAGGACTCTATCTGTTACATTTTCTCAAATATACTAATTTAAGATTTTCTTCATATGGAAGGTGCCAAGCCAACTACAGTCATTCCGCCCATTTTATCCAAAAATATTCTTATGGATGTCAAAGTTGTCCATACAAAATTTGAGGACTCCATCTCTTGCAGTTTCTGAGATATGCGACTTTTAATACTTATTTTGAATGTGGGCGTGGCAAGTCGCCCACTTGAAATTTTGAAGTAAAATGTAGCCTATAGTTCCTTCCAGACATGCAGGAAGACACTATGAAAATTTCAGAAAAATCGGTCCAGCCGTTTAGCTGTCTATAAAATAATCAAATAATGATATGGATGTCAAAATTGTCCATAAAAAATTTGAGGACTCTAGTTGTACCATGTTCCGAGATATTCGACTTTTGAAGAAGTGGGCATGGCACACACTGTCACGAGTGTGGCCAAATATGGTTAAAGTCGATGTAGGAAATTTTATTATTTTTTTTACTTTTTGTATAGAAAACATTCTTATTAGTTCAAATGCAAAATATTATTTAAAAATTTTGTGTTGTTTTTTAGTTATTGTAGCTCAAAGTTAAGGTTTGCATGCAAGATAATATATTTAAGAGAAAAACCCAAAATTTGACATTTGCTTGTCGTTATTTAAATTAAAATCTGTTTTAGTAATGGCTGATATATTTGTAATACAATTGAAAGGTATATATATAACGATAATTGTAACACTGTTTTGGATTAAAAATACTGATCTTTCTCGAAATACCGTTAGATAAAGGATACCTCCTAAGTATAACGACGATTTCGATGCAAATGTCAACTTCTGTAGTGAATTAAAAAAATTCACCCGATATCACTTTCGAAATTTTTTGATATTTTATTGCTATAAGTATGTATTTTAACATATATAAACTTCAACTGCTTCTGAGTGCTTTTACGGGTTTTATATACAATTTTTTCTGTCGACATCATTATATTTTTGGGATATTTTTCGTAAGCGGCTGCAGTTTAAGAAAAGTAATACATATAATGTCTTACATAATATTGATCAATTTGTAGGAAATTTGATATGAATAATACTAGTGGATACATAGTAGGAAAAACTAAAATTTACACTTTTAGAAATGAACAACAATTGAGCAATATACAGGAAAAAGTAGGTTTAAAACTTAATAGAGATACTGGGTGGATACTAGGGTGATCGATTATTCGACATTTTCCAAAAACCGGTTTTCGAATAGTTCGAATAGTTGACATTAAAAAAAAAACGGTTGATATTTTTCAAATTCAGAAAAAACCGGTTAACCGGTTTTTCATTATAAATAAAAAAAATATTTTAATTTGAAAAACTTAATGTTTATGTTTAAATTTGATTAATAAAACATGGCCCGAAATGATTTTTAACAGTTTAAAAGATTATAACTTTAGATCTTGTCGTCTGATTTACATTATTTCTTTAATATAAAAAAATTAGGAAAAAAGTGGGACACTTCTGTTAAACATAAGGTACTATGTAATCCTAGCTTATTTTAAAAGCCCGGTTTAGGAAATTTGCATAGGCATTCCAACACTTCCATAAAATTTCAATAAATTAATTATTGTAATTGGAATATAATCTTAAGATTGATAAAATTTTATCAAACAGTTATCAATTTTACAAATAATTTTTTTAATTAGTTAGGAAAATCAAAAAGTTTTAACCAAAGGAGCTGTAGAAAAATATGCGCTAGTTCCTCGACTCGAATATTTTTAAAATTTAGACGGGCTGTATTATTATTTCCTTAAAATGTTCATTTAAATAATCTTTGAATACAAAGCAAATAAAAGTATTCGAAACCGGTTTTTAAAAAGTGAAAAAACCGGGTTGTTCGATATTCGAAAAATCAACATTAAGAAAAAACCGACACTGGTAAAGCAGAAAAAACCGGTTGAAAAATCGAGTCGATCACCCTAGTGGATACATGGAACTTTGTAATAGTTGACAATTATGTTGAAATTTTTTTAGATGATAATTTTTTAAACAAAATATAAAAAGTTCTATTAGGAAGCCATTACAAGTACAAATAAATACTTTTTATTTGTTATGAGCATCAGATCAGATCAAACGAAAAGGATATCCTTGAAGGTTGAAAAGGAATCCTCACTAAGGATATATACATATTAGGTGGGGAACAAAAAATTTAATGTGTTTAATTACTCATCTATCTCTTTATAAGTGATTCGATAAAAAATTTTAGTTTTTTTTGCTTTGGAGGTTGTATTAAGCATATCAAAACTAAAGTCTGTACAAAATTTCATTAGGATATGAGTTTTTTTCTCCCAGTTATGGCAATATCTAATTTCAGGATATATGGGAAGGACACGAATCCTTGAAGATTTATTGACCAAATCTATCTCTTTATAAGTGATTTGATAAGAACATTTTAGTGTTTTTTTTTTTTTTTGCTTTTTTTAGATTATTTGAAAAAGGACATTTTTGAAGTCTGAATTGAACGAAATTTGGAGGATGTATTAAGCATATCAAAACTAATATATATATATTTAGATTGAACATAGAAACATGAAATTAAGCATGTAGAGCCCTTGATTAGGTGAAAACCTATAAAAAAACCTATCGTTCTACAACTGGTATTTTTTGTAATAATTTTTTGTACTGGCTATTCTATTTAACACATCATGGTGAAGGGTATATAAGATTCGGCATAGCCGAATATAGGACTCCTTCTAGTTTTTTTTTTAATTTTTGAAAAAAACATTTCAATAATAATTTTTTTAAATTGCTTTTTTTTCAAAATGGGACCTTTTTTGCTTAAAAGAAAACTTATACAATTTCCTTGAAGAGCTTTATAGTCTTATAATGGGATGCGAGTTTTAACTCAAGAATAATATTTTTTTCAATATATGGAACTTAATTTTCCCCTATTTTTTTTTAAATGGATGCTTTTATTGTAATTTTTTTTCTCAAAAGAAAGCTTCGACCATTGCCTTAAGGAGCTTTGTTATTACTTAGATAGAGCTGAAAATTTGTGTCATCCAAATCGGAGCACATCGATTTTTAAAGTTGGGTCAATTGACACAAATTCCCCATACCTTTTTAAAGATTTTTATGATTCGTATGATTTTTTATGATTTATTATGTTTTGTATACCCTACACCACCAATCGTCTTAGAATCGTTTTCTGAGTCGATAAGATAATTGGATGAAATTTTTGAGCCAAGGACGAAGCCTATTGAAAATGGTTAAAATCGGTCCATTATTTTACCTAGTCCCCATAGAACAGAACCCCCCGAAAAGGGCTTCTGAGCTCATAATTATGTTAAATATACCTGTATATTGATAAAAAGCGGCACAACTAAGTTTTATACAAGCCTTGATGAACTTGCCAAATTTCATAAAGATCGGGCCTCATTTGACCCTAGCTCCCATACAAAGTCCCCTTCCCAAAATTACTTGAATGTCCAAAATTAACTTTTAAACACAAATATCGCGATGAAATTCAGCACAAATAAATATTATATAAATATATTCACAAAACTTTATCGGGCTTGGTCCATAATTGCCCGTAGGCCCCATATAAAGCCTGTTTCAGAAAATTAGTTTTTCATCCATAAATTGCTTAAATGTATCGGAATAAATCACATTTAATATTCATAACTGGTGGTGGGTATCATATGGTCGGTCACGCCCGACTATACTTTCTAACTTGTTTTATAATGTTTTTCTTTTATTTAATAACTATGGTGTAGTTTTTTCCCCTTATTCACAAACAACATTTTTATTTTATAAAAGGTTTATAAAACAAATTTTCCATACAAAATCTACTTTATAAACTGTTTATAAAATAAAAATTTTGTTTGTGAATAAGGGGGTTAGTATATTATGATTGCAAAATTGGTGGAATAATAGTTTTACAAAAGATTCCTTTAAAAAGAAAAAAATTACGTCCTAGGAATATATGAAGAATCCTTGATCTTGACAGAGAAAACAAAACACGTCGTCATTGTTTCTCAAAAATACATCCATTTATAAAAAAGTATGTTTACAAATATTATTTTTTTTATTAGCTTATGCATCCAGACTAAAGTTTTGGATGGATTTAGACATCACTTATTAAATCCGTGTACAGGTTCTGTGTGAATTTAGTACAATTGTATGAGTACTTTTATTTTTATTTACATAAAATAACATAAATATGAAAGTACAAAATGTATCCGAATACATCATACCCTACCACATTGCGAGTAAGTAGCAATAAGTTACTTAGTATTTTTTAATGTAGAAGTTATATTTAAGAGATTGATGTTTGCTTAATTAATGAATGTACTACTCATTATAACAATATATAGTCAAAATTTCGTATATATAAAATTTGTTGAGTCGAATTTTATAAATACCCTATTCTTGTATAGCATGTACCGCTTACAAAAAAGTTCAATAGGCTAATTTATGGACGGATTACATCATTACATCGACGCAGGTGTTACAAACATTAAAACATAAACAAAATGCCGTTCCCATTAGTGTGGTGTAGGGTGTATTTTGACTGCATTTGGGCTGCTTTGAAATTAACAATAATCGTTCATATCAAGCGTTAATTTTAGCATTAGCACAATTCCTTTGGCAAAATTGCCCCTGCTGCTGCAATAAACAATGCTAAAAGTTATGTTTTTCCTATAAAATGATTGAAAACATTTTCAGAAAAAAAATTTTTAATCGTTTTTATTTTTTTAATATAACTTTCAAGTGTCAATATTGACTCAACCCAGCAAACACAAAGAGTTTATTTAAAATTAAGAATAATTTTTAATGAAGATCTTTCTTACATTGGTCAACTGATATTGAATAAAAATGGCTAATTCAAAACATTATTTCATAAAATATAGAAATATAATATCAAACAAAAATATAAAACTTTTTAAACGAAAGAGTTTGTTTGTTAGGCATCATCCTTTAATTAAAAAATTTCGGAATTCGGAAAATGTGTGCTGGAATTATTCAAAATCATTATTTAATTTGAAAAGCACGTGCAGAATTTTTGGCGGATAATTTTCTAAAGGTATAAAAAGATATTGAAAGATTAATTCATCCATTTTTTATATGAAAAATGCTTTATATGCATCGTTTGAGATTAGCAAAAGTGCTGTCTTTCAAGACACTCTAATGAGTAGTCAAATACATATCATGGTTTTTTAGATTTGAGCTGCATTTAAAAAATGGCAACCGAATTTATATCAAGATATTTTTTTGATGGTTTATTTAACTTATTGCAGATTTTTATTGTTATATCGATTTAATAATAAATTAAAATTTTATATTTTTCATATAAAACTCAATTTGTATGGAAAATATGAATGATTACGGATCTTTAAGGAGCAAACACAGGCCCGATGTAGGTGTATTTTTTAGGATTTGATGTAGTATACATCCTCCTATCAACCTAACCTAACGGATCTTTATTGTTTTCTCGAATTGAGAGTTATTTAAAATAAATTTTTAAAGAGTTATATAACTAGAAATTTTAAGGGGAGATATGAATGATTTTCTAGATGGATTTGTAGATTTAAGTTTAAAATTCGAATTTTTGTGAAAAATTTAATATGAATATATTATTAACCCTATATTAGGAGCGGTTTTTGTTCAGTAGTTTTTATTCTGCATACAAAAGTGGCATCGTAGACATTCATTCAAGATCTAATATAGTTTATAGTTTTCTCGATCGTAGGAAACTACATCCGATTCTCTTTTAAAATTGTTATTTTCAGAGGATATACAGCAGATTACAGGTTTTGAAATAAAAATAGTTTTCCGGTGAAAAATATAAGTGATGGGAGTAATATATACGGATCAACAACAATATAACTTTGATAAAAAATTTTCATATGCTATTTCTCGACCGTAGTAAACTACATCCGATTCTGTTTTAAAATAGTTTTTAAGAATATACAGCGGATTACAGGTTTTGAAATAAGAATAGTTTTCCGGTGGAAAATATAGGTGATGGGATATACGAATCTACAACTGATTTTACGCTTTAGATGAAAATTGATTTTTGATAATAAATTAAATTGATTACAAATTTTTATTTTACCTAATCGTAAAGTAAGTTAAGGACCTACAAACATTTTAGAGTTTTCAAATAAAAATAAATTTTTGATTAAAATTTTAACTACCTAAATAATAATTCTCATATAATATAAGAGCGGGTTTTTGAGATGGTAATCAAATGCCAATTAATAATCAGATTAGTTAATCTAAAAATAAATTTAATCTTATGTTAATCCCCTTTGATGTTTTTGAGTACAAGATTAAACTTCGCAGTGTTGCCATACAAAACAACAGAAAACTTCACTGTTTGTTATCAAAACAATGCATATTTTATAAAAAGAAGAAGACAATTGTAAATTTAATATGAAAATTAATGAAAACTTAAATTAAAAACAAAGAAATGTATTTTGAAGTCTCCATAATTTATACTAATCAATAAATAGAACAATTTAATGTTTATATTTATAAAAATTTTATTAATTTTTTTGCATCAGCTGTTTACACTTTTGCAAACAAAATTAACTAATTGAGTACTCAAAAACATCTTTCGAGGATTAATTTTAATTTAATCGCTAATCTTTCACCTAAAGATTGGCCCTAAGAAGTATATATCATGAGCATTATAAATGTAACAAAAAATGGACGGAAAAAGGTCATTGCATTTTATTAAAATCACAAGAGCATAAAAAAGCATAAAATCCAGATCAAAAAGTTGATTCTAAAAATATACTGTCTGTTGCCAAATTTCTTGAAAATTGGTTCATGTTTTTTTTTATATTTAGTCTAGAAATATCAACCATCTCTTTCTCTCACACACAAAATCAAATGTTTCTGAACAAAAGTTTCCCAGTGTGAACCAGGTCTAAGGAAACCTTTTTTTGTGTGTTTTATTTCGTTATTCGTTGTTGTTTCTTTTGTTTTGCTATTGATATAATAATGATATAGTCGGAAAATTAAAATAAATATAAATTTTATAAAATAAATATATTTTAAATACACTATGAAGGGTGAAGGATATATAAGATTCAGCACAGCCGAATATAGCACTCTTACATGTTTTAAGTTCATTTCTGGGGTTTTGGCCAGCTAAATTAGAAAATCGAACACTGTGTGTCGCCAATATCATTATCTAAATTCGGAGGAGGATTGACACATCCTAATTTATGGTGTACACTAAATTGTTTGGATGCATATTTATTACGAAATTCATAATAATTGTCTAAAATATTTTTTTTATTTTTTCAACTCAAAATGGGTAGTGTTTTTGGTAATTGTTATTCAAATGTGAATATTGTTGCAAAAAAGGATGCTCACGTCAACTAGATTAAAATTTTGCATTTTCGCAATTTTGCATAAGAAAAATTGTGACGTGAATACGTTTATTATAAATGTTAATGAAATCAATTAATTAGTCGACATAATTAATTACATTTTTTGAGTAAAACATTATATTTTAATAACAACACAACATACCTGGAACTGTTACGTCTAAATCTATATCGAAGTCATGCAGTGAGTATAGATTATAATTTTTGTTGTCACCATTTTTATTTATTTTCTCCATTTGTTCAAACTTATGAATATCTAATGATTCAGATGATGTCTTTTCATTTACTTCTTCAATGTCCTTTTTATCATTTGGTTGTTTAAAACCCATACGTGGTTGTGTGATTCGTCTCGTAAAGGGATCTGATATCCGTAATCCTTTATTAGCTCGTGCTTCCTCTAAAATAGCTTTTTCGGCATCCTCTACATTACGTTTTCTGTTGCGATCATTTATATAAGAAATTAAACTTATACTGCTCGATCTTCGTTTATCTAATTCTGATGCTCGACTCTCAAGTTCTTCTATTTGCTGACTTAAATCTTGTGAAACTTCATAGTCACCACGTAACATCGCAGCATCTCTTTCTTTCATTAAACAAGTTTTTTTCATTGCATAGTTTGTTGGTCTGTTCCGAAATCTATTTTTTTCCTCTATTATCTTATCCACATCTTCATCTTTAAATTCATAATTCAAAGCTTCTTTAATATCAGCTAATTTTTTCTCAATAAGACTTGATGAAGGCATTTGAACATTTTGTTGTACGCAAATTTCACGCCATTTGGAAAACTCGCTCTCCGTAAATTCTTGATTTGAAATGAATTCAAGTCGAAATACACGCTCCTGGTTCCCATGTTTCAAACGTAAACCCTTATTGGTACGGGTTTTACCCAAGTTATATATTTTAGCAGTTTCAACCACACCTACAATTTCTGCAACACGATATACAGGTTTTTGTCCATTGTTTCCAATACTAATACGAACAAAGCAATTGAGTACAGTTCGTTCAAAAATTGGCAAATTTATAAACCTCTCCATTTTAAATCGCGATAAACGTATCTTGTTTAATTCATCTCTAGTGTTAATAAATCTAGTTTGATGCTCCTCTGATTCTTCATCCTCTGATTCACTAGAATATTTACTGCTATTTGATGGGGTTCGTTTTGTAGACGGCTTTTCATCATCTTCCCAGTCACTACTTCCCGAATCATCCGAATAAATTTCTGAAGCTTTGAGTTTTACTGATGATTTTCCACCTGTAACACTTTCTAACTCATCCTTTTCATCATCTCGTTCTTTTTGTGCTTGTCGTTTAGCTTCTTCTTCTTCTAAAATATATTAGTATTAAAAAACACAATTTAGTTTTTTGAATTCAAAAATTTAAAAAATCCTAGTAAAGGTATTTTCAGACTACAATACTGAGTATTAATATTTCTCAAAAATGTTTGCATCATAATACAATTTTCTAGTCTAAACTTTTGTAATTTGATTTTCAAAAATATTACTGATTTTTTTGGCATACGGTATTCATGAATTTTTTAAAACAATTCAAAAACATTTTATTTTCAAATATATTCGGTATGTATTCAATAAATAACACACAAAAATTTTAAAATACATTAAAAATAAGAACGAAATGTGCATAAACAATTGAAAATTGGAAAAAAAATTTACTCAATATTGGAAGAAACTTAACGAGTTGTTAGAAAATTTTCGTTTCAACTTTCGGAAACAAAAGTCGGAAGAAACTTGCGCTGAATTTGCGGTTGCGCTTGCAGTTGGCTGTAATTTTGGTGCCCATTTGGATGTGGCATTGAGCAACCAATTTGTTTTTGGGCTTCTGGACAAAAAATACAACACCGATTGTTAGAAAGAAAATCATTAAAAGTGGAGGCGATAAGCATGGAAACAGTGGAAGATCTCTTAAAAATAGAAGAATGTGCTGTGGATAAAAGTCGTTCTAAACTTTTATACGGTTTTTTAATTGGCAAAAATATGCTCTTTGAAATTGACACATTGTCGCCAATGTCAATAATGAATGTTGCGGACGCAAAAAAGTTAGTGCCTAAATCAAAACATTATGAACCAGAAATGGAATTAATAAGTTATTGTGGAACGCCTATACAATGCGTCGGGTACGTCAATGCAAATGTAAAAGTTAAAAATGAAGAAAAAACTTAAAACTATATATAGTGAAATCTAAGCGTAGACCACTCTGTGGCAGAGAGTGGCTGCATCAAATTAATATTGATTGGTGTTCGATTTGAATGTAGATAAACAAATAGCTTCAGTGAACAAGATTGACTCGTTGAGTATTGATACTTTGAAGAATAAGTACCACAAAGTTTTTTCGTCATCAATTGGAAAGATCCAAGGTTTGCAATCGCGTATATATGTCAAACAAGTTTATAATAGTCAGACGTGTATCGTTTCCATTGATGGAAGCCGTAGGGAAGCAGCTAGAAAAACAGGTGCCTGAGGGATTGTTGGTAAAGATGGTCGTACCCAAAAAGAATGGCGATGTCCGTATATGAGGCGATTTTGAGATAACTCTTAACCCCGTGCTGCTGATTGATGAACATCCCTTGCCAACAATTGAAAAATTGGAAAATTTACCACTACCAGAATTTTTCAAAATTTACCTTTCAAAGGCGTATTTACAATTGGAAGTGCACCTACGATTGAAGCAAGTCTATCAAAAGCATAGGTGTTGGCATGTCTTTAACATTTGGGAGATATTTCACAATGGTTTTTAGAAAAAGTGATTTGAGAGGTATAGAATACATTGGATGAACAAATATATTATGGGAACAATACTTGTTAAGAAATTTTGTGACGTATATGGACCTGTCGTTGTTATTTGACAATTGAATAATAAATTGGCGAGCAGGGTGGCGCTTATCGGCCAGGATCTTGTTGATCGTGCCACCAGCTTGGCTTGCCAGACGTACTGTTTTCAGCAATACGTGTAGTTTTATTTCATGTTTGTTCTTTTAACTGCATAACCTCTAAAGAAGTACGCAAATGTATCTCTTTTGGTACTTTTTTATTTTAACTTTATTTTCTATAGAATCTCTATTTAAGCACTTAATAGATAATACTCATCCATTTGAAAGTGTATTTAAAATGACAAATTCCACTATAAGAGGTTTGGATGCCATGTCATGTATAAAATAATGCGTTTATTAAAAATGATTTATAGTTATTGAAATTTGATTTAGAAATCACTGTACTGAAAGTTTTTAGTGAATTTTCGACATAAAAAAACTGCAAAACTTAAGAACATTTTGAATGCTAAAATGGTTTCTAATGATGCGTCATGTAAAATTTCGATGGCATCATTCAGCCCCGCTGTGGAAAAATTTGTAAAAAAATAAATTTGTAACGAAAGAGCAATAAAAAGACAAAGATAGGTAGGTAGGTAGATAGATAGATAGATAGATAGATAGATAGATAGATAGATAGATAGATAGATAGATAGATAGATAGATAGATAGATAGATAGATAGATAGATAGATAGATAGATAGATAGATAGATAGATAGATAGATAGATAGATAGATAATAATTCTATCAGACATGCTTTCGAGAAGTTTCCTATTTAAAATCAGCAAAATCCGACCATAAACAACGGAGATATAATCATCAGCTGTTACAATATTATCTGTCAAAATTCCAGTTTGTTTACATTGAAAACAAATCTTAAAAGTTGTAAAAAATTATGGTTTTAAAACTGTTTTCTAAGTCAATCGCGATAAAATATCTTTGTTGTCCCTCTCTCCTCATAAAATAAGAACATCTTTTATTCCGGCATACGTTCCAAATCAGATTTAACAGCCTGTTTTTCTAAAACAATTTAGTTTTCACATGAACATTTCATTTTATTACGATCAAGTTTAAAATTAGGTTTTTACAAAACATTTCACAGTGGGGCAGAATGGAAATTCTTTGGAAATAAATCTGGCATTTCTAAACCGCTGATCCGATCGGGATAAAATTTGGCGTGAGTATAGCCAAGGAGTATTCGAGTTTAAGTTTTGAAGATGAACCCTGCAGATGCCCCAGGGACGGCGCTGTGGCGGCTCAAAGTAGGGTACCTACGACATGTAAAATTTTTAAACTCGTGCCATTTTTTGTTTTTCACCCAAATACAAAGATTTTAATATTTTGTGAAAGCGCTCGACGAGATCTTGAAAAAACATGTTTGGACATACTACTTATCTCTTATAATATCCGAGTTATAGGCATTTAAAAATTTAGTGATACAAAATTTACCATACCTTGGTCCGCCTTTTTTTGAATACCGGGCGTAATTTTGGACCAAATGGACTCAATTTTTCCAATAATATACAAAAAATTTCAGATCAATATCATTTACAGATCCAAAAATATACGTTTTTTAATTTAAAATTTCAAAAAATTTTAGATTTTTGCCGTTTTTTTTTGCCAAAAATGTGTCTTAACTCTATATTATATTTAAAAGATGAAATAAATGCACTGGAGCCCATTTGCATAAAAATAAAGGAATTCTCTATTAACGTATCATATCAGCTAAGCTTAACAATGATTAATGGGAAGGTCAGTAATGCCATAACAGAAACTTCTTCCTTCTGGAGATGCTCAATATGTAATGAGAAAAAGTCGCAATTCTCAAATATAAACAAAAGCAGAAGTATTAATGAAGAATACGATTTTTGGATTACTTTTTACACATAGCATACGACCCACAGTGGTATAGGAAAAAAAAAGAGGGAAATAATTCGGTAACTTCTAAACGGTTAATCCGATTTTAATGAAATTTGGTATGCACAAAGAGGAGGTGTTGTCGAAAAAAAAAACATCTTTTAGAAAATTTTCCTAGCACTATTATTTTCATCCATATATGTAACAAATTTAAGAGTTAACCTTATGGATGAAAATAATAGTGCTATGTAAATTTTCTAAAAGATGTTGAGTTTTCCCTAATTAATTTGTCACTTAAAAAACATTAGGTAGGCATGTTATATATCAATGGAAAGGTAATTTTGTCTATTTTTCAAAACTGTATATAATTTTTGAAAATTAAAAAATTCGCGGAATACTTTTTTTAAAAAAAAAAATAAAAAATGTTTTTTATTCAGTTTTTGCGAAGATACAATTTTTTCAAATTGCAATAAAAATTTTATTTATGAATATTTTTTGATGAAATTTTACAGTTAGGTAGATTTTTTTACTCAAAATCCAAAATTAAATAAAAATTTCGAATTTTCTTATTAGAAATCCCGGAATTCTCAAAAAAGTTTTAAAAAATCCCAAAAATGGGATTTTTTGGTTTTTTGCCTATTATATCCATACCAGGGGCAGGGTTATCGAAACCCGTTACAAAATGATTAAGAACATATTGGGTCATATAAAACAGGTCACTATAATTTGATATCGACTATGCGATTTGAGAATTTTTGCTCAAAATTGAATTTTCCATAAAAAATAGGGTTTTTTTGGATGGACCTGGTCCCCTCGGTATCAAAAATTTTTAGGTTTTGTTTCATTTATCGTACTTTATGTAAAGTCAGCTTTCCAAAAAGTATAAATTCTATATACATCTTCTTAGAAACTTTTTAGATAACTTAAAAAGAAAAAGATACTTTTTTCCCAAAAAAATTACAAAAAATCGCCTTTTTTTATTTTTTAAATTAAAATGCCTATAACTTTGGACTCAGTCATGATTTTTACATAATTCTTTCACTGCTTGATATATAAACTTGTTGTTAAGCGAATATTATCAAAAAAACTAAAGTAAGGACGGTAAAAATTTTAAAATTTTAATTTTCAAATGCGAATATCTCCTAAACTATAAGAGATAATTTACTCCTACGACATTTTTTATAGTGCTCGATGAGGAGATTCTATATACGAAATTTTTTTTAAATCGGAACTCAAATGAAGAAATAGGATCGTTTTAAAAATTTAACATAGCCGAGGTGTCCTAATTTGAGGACCCCCCGCCGGGCCCCTGGTTGGCCTATAAGGTCCAAATTCAAAACCTAAACTCGACAACACCTCCTCTTTGTGCATACCAAATTTCATTAAAATCGGATTAACCGTTTAGAAGTTACCGAATTATTTCCCTCTTTTTTTTTTTCCTATACCACTGTGCGACCTCAAATATAGAAGTGTGCCAGAGAATCTTACTAAATCAACAAAAAATAATGAAGAATTGAAAGAACTGAGAGCTGCGGAAAAAAGCAGAATCCAAGAAGAATTTAAAGTTCAGATGGGATTAAACATCGACAAACCACTTCCAAGTTGCGCTAGTACAAAATGACGGTAATACGGCGAGAAGGTTTTTTCGTGATTTTGAAATCACTTCAAAAATAACTGGAATCGACAAGGAGTTGCTTCGAAGAGTTAACACTATTTTAATGGCACTGAATAGTAAACATAAAATTAATGGAAATCGATTTGGGGAATATACATCTGAAATTTCTAAATTACTTGTATCTCTGTATCCATGGAGGGAACTAACACCAACAGTACACAAAGTATTGTGTCATGGTCAAATAATAATTGAATCGAATATTCTTCCACTTGGAGAGTTAACAGAAAAAGCTCAGGAAGCGAGGAATCGAGATTTTAAGCATGTTCATCTATTCAGCTCAAGAAAATGCTCCAGGCAATCACAGAATGAAGATATTTTTTTTTTCCAATAATATACAAAAAATTTCAGATCAATATCATTTACAGATCCAAAAATATACGTTTTTTAATTTAAAATTTCAAAAAATTTTAGATTTTTGCCGTTTTTTTTGCCAAAAATGTGTCTTAACTCTATATTATATTTAAAAGATGAAATAAATGCACTGGAGCCCATTTGCATAAAAATAAAGGAATTCTCTATTAACGTATCATATCAGCTAAGCTTAACAATGATTAATGGGAAGGTCAGTAATGCCATAACAGAAACTTCTTCCTTCTGGAGATGGTCAATATGTAATGAGAAAAAGTCGCAATTCTCAAATATAAACAAAAGCAGAAGTATTAATGAAGAATACGATTTTTGGATTACTTTTTACACATAACATACGACCCACAGTGGTATAGGAAAAAAAAAGAGGGAAATAATTCGGTAACTTCTAAACGGTTAATCCGATTTTAATGAAATTTGGTATGCACAAAGAGGAGGTGTTGTCGAAAAAAAAAAACATCTTTTAGAAAATTTTCCTAGCACTATTATTTTCATCCATATATGTAACAAATTTAAGAGTTAACCTTATGGATGAAAATAATAGTGCTATGTAAATTTTCTAAAAGATGTTGAGTTTTCCCTAATTAATTTGTCACTTAAAAAACATTAGGTAGGCATGTTATATATCAATGGAAAGGTAATTTTGTCTATTTTTCAAAACTGTATATAATTTTTGAAAATTAAAAAATTCGCGGAATACTTTTTTTTTAAAAAAATTAAAAAATGTTTTTTATTCAGTTTTTGCGAAGATACAATTTTTTCAAATTGCAATAAAAATTTTATTTATGAATATTTTTTGATGAAATTTTACAGTTAGGTAGATTTTTTTACTCAAAATCCAAAATTAAATAAAAATTTCGAATTTTCTTATTAGAAATCCCGGAATTCTCAAAAAAGTTTTAAAAAATCCCAAAAATGGGATTTTTTGGTTTTTTGCCTATTATATCCATACCAGGGGCAGGGTTATCGAAACCCGTTACAAAATGATTAAGAACATATTGGGTCATATAAAACAGGCCACTATAATTTGATATCGACTATGCGATTTGAGAATTTTTGCTCAAAATTGAATTTTCCATAAAAAATAGGGTTTTTTTGGATGGACCTGGTCCCCTCGGTATCAAAAATTTTTAGGTTTTGTTTCATTTATCGTACTTTATGTAAAGTCAGCTTTCCAAAAAGTATAAATTCTATATACATCTTCTTAGAAACTTTTTAGATAACTTAAAAAGAAAAAGATACTTTTTTCCCAAAAAAATGACAAAAAATCGCCTTTTTTTATTTTTTAAATTAAAATGCCTATAACTTTGGACTCAGTCATGATTTTTACATAATTCTTTCACTGCTTGATATATAAACTTGTTGTTAAGCGAATATTATCAAAAAAACTAAAGTAAGGACGGTAAAAATTTTAAAATTTTAATTTTCAAATGCGAATATCTCCTAAACTATAAGAGATAATTTACTCCTACGACATTTTTTATAGTGCTCGATGAGGAGATTCTATATACGAAATTTTTTTTAAATCGGAACTCAAATGAAGAAATAGGATCGTTTTAAAAATTTAACATAGCCGAGGTGTCCTAATTTGAGGACCCCCCGCCGGGCCCCTGGTTGGCCTATAAGGTCCAAATTCAAAACCTAAACTCGACAACACCTCCTCTTTGTGCATACCAAATTTCATTAAAATCGGATTAACCGTTTAGAAGTTACCGAATTATTTCCCTCTTTTTTTTTTTTCCTATACCACTGTGCGACCTCAAATATAGAAGTGTGCCAGAGAATCTTACTAAATCAACAAAAAATAATGAAGAATTGAAAGAACTGAGAGCTGCGGAAAAAAGCAGAATCCAAGAAGAATTTAAAGTTCAGATGGGATTAAACATCGACAAACCACTTCCAAGTTGCGCTAGTACAAAATGACGGTAATACGGCGAGAAGGTTTTTTCGTGATTTTGAAATCACTTCAAAAATAACTGGAATCGACAAGGAGTTGCTTCGAAGAGTTAACACTATTTTAATGGCACTGAATAGTAAACATAAAATTAATGGAAATCGATTTGGGGAATATACATCTGAAATTTCTAAATTACTTGTATCTCTGTATCCATGGAGGGAACTAACACCAACAGTACACAAAGTATTGTGTCATGGTCAAATAATAATTGAATCGAATATTCTTCCACTTGGAGAGTTAACAGAAAAAGCCCAAGAAGCGAGGAATCGAGATTTTAAGCATGTTCATCTATTCAGCTCAAGAAAATGCTCCAGGCAATCACAGAATGAAGATATTTTTAATAGTTTACTTCTATCTTCTGATCCTGTTCTTTCAACTATGCGAAAAAGATGGATTTGTTATGAAACTCTATCATCTCAAAACAAGGAAGATTTAAAGGACTTATATTACCTTCTGGATATGTATACCGATATTACAGATTATTTTATAGAAAATAAGTAGTGTTAGGAATTAACTATATAAGTAGGTTGTATGAATTAATTGTATTATGTTTAAGATAAACAGTTCAAATAAAAATAGCTATTATACTAAGTGATGATATTGTATTAAATTGTGTTTTATGTTTCGGTGGGCGTTAAAGGTGGTTTGTGTGGGGTGATTTAGGTGTTGTTGTGCGAGGCTCATAATAAAATTATATTTTTTTTTATTGTATATACAATTTTATAGTCTTTAATAAAAAAATTAACTAAATAATTTTTAAAAATTGTCCAAATATTTTATTTAACACCAAATGTATGTTCTGTCATACTTAAGACTAAAATATCAAAAAGATGAAATTAAAGGACACAGGTTTAAATGAACATATTTTTGAATGTAATTGAGATATTGGCTTGAAATTTTTTGTAAAGGGTCGAGAATTTCCATATCTAACTAAAAAATGACATTAAGGGATAAATATGGACTAACTTGTTGTAGCTATCTGCGACCCTATTAAAATTTTGATATAAATCATAGTTTTAGAAATTAAACAAATATGTAATATGTATATGACAAAATCTTTATTTATGAACAAAACTCAATGAAATTTTCAACGCTTGTTAAATTTGTCATTTCAAATAAGAAAATGCAAAAAAAAAATTAAAAAGGTCAAAGGGCATCCCGCAATTCCCAAAAATAGGAATGAAAATCCCAAAAATGGGATTTTTTACTTTTTTGCCCATAGGGTCCACATTTCTTTCAGGGCTGGGAAAATACTTTTGGAGTAAATATAAAACATATTGAGGTTTCTAAAACTGCTTTCAGTTTTCTGATCCCAGCTTTGGGATTTTAGAACATGTCGCCCAAAGTTGAAGTTTTGATAAAAAATAGGTCATATTCGGAAGGACGCAGTGGCAACATTTTCAAAAAATAGGACAAGTTTTTTACGCCAAAGCGTTCTGCGTAAAGATACCTTTTAGAAAACTATAAAATTGTTATGTTCTTAAAGAAAATTTTATTTTATTAATAAAAGAGTTAAGACACATTTTTGGCAAAAAACGGCAAAAATCTAAAATTTTTTGAATTTTTTAATTAAAAAACGTATATTTTTGGATCTGTAAATGATATTGATCTGATATTGTATATTATTGGAAATTTTGTTGCCTAACTAACAAGAAAAAATTGAGTCCATTTGGTCCAAAATTACGCCCGATATTCAAAAAAAGGCGGACCAAGGTATGGTAAATTTTGTATCACTAAATTTTTAAATGCCTATAACTCGGATATTATAAGAGATAAGTAGTATGTCCAAGCATGTTTTTTCAAGATCTCGTCGAGCGCTTTCATATATAAAAATCTTTGTATTTGGGTGAAAAACAAAAAAATGGCACGAGTTTAAAAATTTTACATGTCGTAGGTACCCTACTTTGAGCCGCCACAGCGCCGTCCCTGAGGCATCTGCAGGGTTTATCTTCAAAACTTAAACTCGAATACTCCTTGGCTATACTCACGCCAAATTTTATCCCGATCGGATCAGCCGTTTAGAAATGCCAGATTTATTTCCAAAAAATTTCCATTCTGCCCCACTGTGCATTTGAAAGTTTTCGTTTAAAAATGTCTAAAATGAAATGTCGTAGGTACCCTACTTTGAGCCGCCACAGCGCCGTCCCTGGGGCATCTGCAGGGTTCATCTTCAAAACTTAAACTCGAATGCTCCTTGGCTATACTCACGCCAAATTTTATCCCGATCGGATCAGCCGTTTAGAAATGCCAGATTTATTTCCAAAAAATTTCCATTCTGCCCCACTGTGCATTTGAAAGTTTTCGTTTAAAAATGTCTAAAATGAAATGAGCTTTTTCTATCGTAACAGAACATTCCCAGCAAAATCTTTACTTACCCGGTAAGTAGGCAAGTATTATTGGAGCTAAGTGTAAGTACTTTCTTTTTGGGTGAATAACTACTTATTTTTGTTTGACGATGACCAAAAAATAACTGGTTACAAATGTGCTTACCCGACTTTTCCGTGTTTATTAGTCTATTTTCAGTGTTTATTATTCTATTCTATTACCATTAACAAGTTGTTTTATCGTGCTATTTGGAATAGTTATTACACAAAGGTACAAATCAATATTTCTTAAAAAATCTCTCATTACCAAATTTTGAAAATATTTTACTGGGTTATTCCCTTTTATTTTATTTCTAAAATTTTAAATATTTTTTCATGAAGTAATAAGGTGTTTGGTGTTAACCTTGAAAAATAAACAAAAAAAAAATTATTTTACAAAAAAAAAAAAATTTAAATTATGAAAAAAATGCGAATTGCATTCAGGTTCAAGTGGCCACATATTATTTCGTATTTTGGTATAATTTTCGTTGTTTTTTGGGCAAACGAAATGTCTTTGCCTATCGTCTATTTCTGACATTTCTTTCGTTTATTACGAACGAATTCATTTTCTAAAAACGAAAAATATATTGAAAAATAAAGCTCTTTCGTTGCCACTCACATGAAAATTAATTTTTTGGTTACAAAAACGTAAAGCCTATTTTGTTCGTTATTTTTAAGAACGAAGACAAATTTTCATTTTAGAAAAACAGGCTGTAAGTTTTTGAGCACGACCAATTAGTTTTCACAAAAAGCACGTTTTATTCGTAAAATGTGTATTCCTAATAGATATAGTTATGATTTTCAGACATACACGTTTAATTAATTTAATATACATATTATACCCCGTTCACATGATGCAATTATTCGTAGTACACGCTCTCATTCATCATTCAACCCCCAATTACATAATGAATGACATGATTGGCCATACAAAATTTTAGCTGCGAATTACACAATTCAATTTGAATTAAAAAAAAAACATGACGATGAACTGTCAAAACGAATTACGAATGTGTCGTTGAAACGGGTTAATTGGCTATTGTTATTCAGAGGTCGAATTAATTAATTCAACTGCTCGTGTGAACTTGGTATTAATATATAAATGTATAGTTAAAAAATAAAAAAATGTATAGTTAAAAAATAAAATATTTGCGTTTATTAGCTGTTTTAACATACGGAATTATTTCACAATAACAAATCGCCTGTTGTTTTTGTATTGTTGTATTTGTTGTACAACAAATACAACAAATACAACAAATAATTGTACTATAATTCAAACAAATTTAATTTTTTTCCAACTAACGTTCTACAGGAACTGGTAGAAAATTTAGTTAAAAATTTGGTACCATTGCAAACTAGCAAACGAACAATGCAAGTTAAATAGGGCTTTTAAAAAATAGCATAATGATTTATCAATCAATCAATTCATTAAAAATTTCTATTAATGTCCGCAATTTCAACAAATAGATATCCAACAGTGTGTAGATATCTACGGTGTAAATAAAATTTGGTAATTTCTATTAGTAGATATCAACATTAATGTATGGTATCTTAGTGTACGGTACATCTTTAAACCCTTCAAACATTTAGAAGACAAAACTGTTGCGCATCACCCCAGACGCCACATCAGTAACACTACTGGACGATTGTCAGACGAGAACGCACATTTTACAAAAACAAAATACATTGATTTCGAATTTTCGTCATCTAGAAATATACTTTTGTGTTACTCCCGGTTGATAGTTAGAAGAGTGCATCCATTTTGCTTAAACAAAAAAACATGACTGTTGAATTTTTTTCATCTGGAAGTATACGTTTTAGTGACTTCTGAATGATAGTTAGGTGAGAACACACATTTTACAATAACAAAATACATTGTTTCCGAATTTGTATCTCTTGGTTTGTATGTTTATATCACTTCTGGAAGATAGTTTGAAGAGTGTACACATTAATGTTGCATTTTAATCATCTGGAAGTGTACATTGCAATCACTTCTGGACGATTGTCAGACGAGAGCACACATTTTACAAAAACAAAATACATACATTGATTTCGAGTTTTCGCCGTCTGGAAGTATACTTTTAGGTTACTTCCGGATGATAGTTAGAAGAGTACAAAAACAAAAAAATATAAATACTCCATATTTTCAGCGTAAACGCGAAAAAATAATGCAGAAATTTTGCTAAGTTCAGTGATGTTTTGTGTTTTGTCCTGTCATGTTCAGTTTTAATTATTCATTGTAAAATTTAAATTAGTTATTGAATTTAATATTCATAGAAAAATAGTGTAATTAATATATTCTGAATCTTAAGTAGTAAAAAACAATATGACAGTGTTGTGTTAAAAATCAACTGTTAATAAACATTTAAGAAGGTTTTGTTAATTGGTGAAATTTATTAAATAAATACCAAAAAGTAATTATCTTCAAGGATTATATAAATAAAATAAAAAAGTAAGTTGTCATATTTTACATTAAAATATTATTTTAGGAATAAGTTAACAATCCGAAACTTCCATTTCCATAATTTTTAAACAAAGTCTAGTATATTTAATTAAAAATGTTTTTATATTAAATTTTGTCTCTCTTTTAATTGGTTAAGGAGTTATAAGCATTTAAAGATTTCCAAAAATACTGCCCATACCCTCTTTCTCCATTGAATTATTCAAATTTATGTACTTTGTTTAATATACAGTGGTGGAAAAAATAATAGAAACGACCTTATTTTGCGGTAAAAAATAATTTTTCTAATAAAATATCCGTTATAATTTTATGTTTTGTATCTTAAATAAAAGTATTAACACTACTTTCTTATGATATATAGAGTTCACAAGTTTTTTTTGCTCCGTCGTATTTTATTGGTATATGAAATATTTAGCATTGGAAAAAATAATAGAAACGATTCATAGTATTACACTGGAGACATATGCTAAGATTTCCTTAACGGCGTTTTTATAGTTATTTTACAAATTTTAATTGTAAATGATACTCCCAATATCAAAATATACTGTTTCCTCCGTTCTTTATGTTAACGTGTGTTTTTTCCAATGACGGCTGAATTGGAGCCACGACTTTCAAATTTTCTTAAATAAAAAGCTAAAACAGTGAAAGAAATTGCTTAACATTGTTAAATTACTTAAAAAATTAGTTCTTGAAAAGATTTCGAGCCAAAGAAGTTTTGAATCCGCTTACAGATAAGGATAATCCACCGATTTTTGGCCCCGATTTTGCGCAATATTTCACATTTTGGCAACTCACTCCGTTCTTGGTGGTTAAAAAGGGCCTTAAATATCAAAGTATCTTGATGGACAGGTAAAATACGTTGTAGTACTGTTTGGGAATTAATACTAGTATATAGACCCAATACGATCTATTGGAAAAAATAAAACAGAATGTTTTTATATGAGGAAAATAAAATATGTTTTTTATTTCATTACATTTTCTAAAACCTAATACGTTTATTTCATGAAAAAAATTACAAAGAATATTCATTCTGATGTTTTAATATGATATGGTGCATTTTATCTAAACTTACGTCACAGTAAACTAATTAAAATTCAAACTGAATTTTAAAATTTTTTAGATTTTGTGAAATTTAACTTATTTTAGCATTATTTCAGAAGTCCATCAATTAACTTTGATATTTCAGCCACTTTTTAACCACCAAGTAAGGGTCGAATTGCAAAATAGCGAAATATTGCTCGAAATTTGACCCAAAAAACGGTGGATTGTCGTTATCTATAAGTGGATTCAAACATTTTTCTTCTCAAAAACAAAGTTTTTAGATAATTTAACCATTAGAAGTCATATCTTTCACTATCTGAAGTTTTTATTTAAGAAAACTTAAAAGTCGGGCTTCTGATTCAGCTGTCAGGATCCATATGGTCAAAACAAATATTTACGAGTTGATTGCCTCCGTGCAAACTTACACCGTGGACAAATTTGACAAGAAGCCTTGAAAACTGGCAGTTGTAGGGGAAGATAATTGGATGCTTTTCATTATAGGTGAGTCCAGAAGAGGACTCTAATCGGCCACAGGAACGAATTATTCCTTCTGCATCCAACAAGGGATTTAGATTTAGAATACTACTGGATTTTGAAATGGCTTGTCTAGCAACTAGAGCTTTGTACTCATTAGGAAACCACGCCTTTTGACAAATTGAGATAAGTTTATCTCGTATGAAATTAATTTCCTAGCTTGAAAGTGTTGTAGACTCTTTAACGAAATTTGACCGGTAACGAGGATGAGTTCTGTAGAAAAATCTGTAAACATAGGACAATACACGTAACGCTCTATGAAAGGAAGAAACCCGTTCTAACAGATTCTCAAAGTTAAAAAAATATGAAAAATGGACTTTCAGAGGCTTGACTTCTTGATCTGTTTCCAGAATTCCGGATAAGTCAGAACGAGGCCATTGACTCTTGACAGCCTTAGCCAGTGTGGACCGAACCACCATAAATCATTTCCTACTAGGTCCTCTGGATAAACGCCTTGGCTAGCCAAATCTGCTGGATTCGATTCAGAATTTACGTGGTACCATTTTGGGTAATCGACTATTTGCGTAATTTTTGATACTAGCTAGATTGGAAGACTTTCCATTGATAACAGTAATAACATCATCCCAACCAGTTCCGTCTATCCATATCTTTTGCATTAGTATTTTTGCCAGGACAATGCAAGGTGCTAGCCACCCTGCGGGATCAAATAGCTTTGCGATTTGGGACAGAATTTCCCTTTTCGTGAAGTCTACGGATTCCGGAAAAGTTTTTGCAACAAAGTAGAAATCATCCGAACACGCATTCCATCGGATACCTAAAGTCTTTGTGGAACTACTATCTTCGAATTTCAAGAAATCTTGATGAAGTAAGTGATCCATAGGAATATTTGCTAAAATATCCTTGGAGTTAGATGTCCACTTTCTTAGAGAGAATCCAGCGGATTGCAGAGCTTGAATTAGCTCATTTCTTGCTTTCACGGAATCGGCCTTTGTATGAGATCCTGCAAGCACATCATCAACGTACATCTTATTCCGTAATATAGAACTAGCGATTCGATAAGTGGATTGAACATCATCTGCTAATTGAAGTAATGTTCGAATGGCAAGGTATGGCGCACAATTAACACCGAAAGTGACTGTTTTCAATTCATAATCACAGATCGGACTGTTTGGATTGCTACGGAATAATATTCTTTGATATGGCGTATGTTCAGGATTTACCCAAATCTGCCTGTACATATTCTGAATGTCGGCATTGAAAACGTATTTGAAAAAACGCCATTTTAGAATAAGAGCAGTTAAGTCATTTTGAAAACCGGTCCTATATGGAGCAAAGAGTTTAAACTTTGGCCGTTGGATGATGGAGCAGAGGCATTGAACACCACGCGAACTTTGGTAGTAATACTATCTGGTTTGATAACGGCATGGTGGGGAAGATAATATGCATGTGGACTGTTCGATAGGTTGTCTGAATTAACTTTGACCATGTGACCAAGATCTTCGTATTCACGGATCACGTTATCATAATCAACTTTGAAATTTGGTGTTCGGATCTGCCTTGCCTCACTACGAAAGAACTGTGCCATAGTACAGGACCTAGAATGGCCTAATTTCAATGAATTTGGAAATTGCTCTTTGAATGGAAGAGATACAACGTATCTTTCGTCAGCGTTTCTTCGCGTGGTACGTATATAGAGTTCTTCACAAGCTTTATCGGAATGGGACTCATAGTTCTTCCATGGAAGATTTTCCACCTCCCAAAAGCGTGAAATTTGCTTATCTAAGGAAATTTCACAGAAGTTTGAGACTATAGTAGTGGGACTTGGATTGGTTGGATGGTTGACAAGACCTGTAAGAATCCAACCGAATATGGTTTCTTGGGCCAGAAGAGAATCGCATACATTATGCTTGATTCCCGAACAAACAGTAGATGGAAAAATGTCACCACCAATCAATAAGTCAATCTTCGAACTGGAATAGAATTTAGGATCAGCCAGCTGGATTTGAGGAAGAGCCGTTACCGGAATCGCAATATCATTATTAATTTGAGAACCCAATACAAAGGAACATTGATATTGGACTTTAGCAGAAACAGTTTCGTTCAAGCCAGAAATTTGGACATCAATAGACTGAGAGGGAAGTTTAAGACGATGGAAAACCCGTTCAGATATGAAAGTTCCCTCTGATCCCGAATCTATTAAGGCGCGAACTTGGTATGTTATACCCATATGACAGATATTTGCCCAAGCTGTTCCCAATAATACTCCTTTAGAATTTGAAGCAAAGCAAGTTTGAACGCTAACTGAACCAGAACTATGAGTGGACGGAATATTATTTTGATTTGGATTAGTATCTGGAGCTAAGCTAGGTTTAATGGTAGAATTTGGACTTGGACTCTGGACTGGATGAGATGACTGAGGAGCATCGGCTTCCTTATGAAGAAGAGTGTTGTGTCTCTTCCTGCACTTGAAACAGTTATGTTTACTAATGCAATTCCGCACACTATGTGTTTTTGAAAAGCAATTCAAACACAAACCTTCTCGTTTAATCTCATCTAGTCTTCGTTGATGGTCCATTTTCAGAAATTTAGGACATCTTCGAATGGTATGAGTTTCTTTAGGACATAACTGACATTTAAACCCAGTTACATTTGTCTGAAAGCTATGAACCTTTTGTTTGGAATTCGAGTTGGTGTTGCATTTAGATTTCGAATCATTGCCTTTTGAATTAGAAGAACTTCGAATTTCGGATACTGACTCTAAACTTCTATGACGGTTGGTAAGGAATTCGTCCAGTTCGTACCATTTGGGAAGAGCAGTTTTGTCTTTTAATCCCTGTTCCCATAATGTTAAGGTATGTTCTGGAAGCCTATTCGTACATATAAACACAAAAATCGGATCCCAGCTAGTCACGTCAATATTATAAAGAGTCAGTATGGAGATACATGAGTTCATATCTCTCTGTAACTGTTTTAATGATCTACCTGATTCTGAACTGATTGTTTGAAGGTTAAAAAGTGTTTTTAACTGACCATTTATCAAAACTCTACGATTCTCATAACGCGAACAGAGGTTTTTCCACGCTAGGTCAAAACCTTGATTAGTTAGAGGACTTTTTCGTACGATTTCTTTGGCTTCGCCTTTTGTTTTTTGCGTAAGGAAAACGAGCTTTTCGACATTGCTGGCTTTTGAGTCGGAAATGACTGCTGTAAACATGTCCCGGAATGTTGGCCATGAAGCATAGTCACCACCGAAAGCTTCGATTTCGACTGGAGGCAAATGCAGGCCATGTAACTCGGAACGATGGGAATTTTGGGACACGTGATCACGGGATGTACTGGGAAATGCTGAATCCACAACTTCAGGATTGGATGACGATGCGAATCGAAGTGTGTCTGAAATTTCAGACAATTTCGTTAAACAATTGCAGTATGTGGTGTATGTACTTTTGTACTTCGCTTTGAATGATTCAACAGAACGAAGTAAGAGATCGTCTTCTTCCGTAACCTCTTTTTCAGCGTCCAACAAAAAGTTTTCATATGCTTCCTTGAGACGTGCCCAGCTAGTCTTTAATTCTTCACGATGGACCTCAAGTGTATGAACAGACGATAATGGATATCGATTATCCTTAAGGTCCGCTTCAAACTCTATTATACTATCGGCAATTCTTATAAACTGATCTAAAGACATGGGAAAGTTATTGGAGTCTTCAGTTCAGACCAGTGAAATCGGTTAAAGGCCAGAAACAATTGGGTAACGAACTTTTTTTCAAAATGGAAATAAAACAAAATTTCTACAAACTGTTCAAAATACTTTGTGTAGAAATCTATAATAATTTTTTAACTAGTTAGAAAAAAGATAACTTTTTCCCACGCAAAAAATAAATTATCAAAAAGGGGTGTAATTATGAGTTAAAATATTAAAAAAATAATGAAATTTTATTTAAGAACCAAAGTACCACAAAGTTTAATCGTACTATTCATGCAAAAGTATACAAGTTAAAAAAAAAAAACGAACATATATGTATCTTTAAATTACTGAGAAAAAAAAGAAGACCACATAGGTTTAAGGAACTGGAACGTAAATCAGCTGTGAAACAAAGTAAATTCTTTAAAGGTCGTTCACCATTTACACTACTGGAAAAAGAAACAATATACCAGACGACTTCCAGAATATTAGGTTCGTTCACTTATTTTGTATATGAAAAAAAAAATAAATACGTATAGATGTGAGAACCAAATTCAATTAAGAATACTAAGAATATAAACAAATCCCTTAATATTCATAAAATAAGAACAATCCAAATTTTGAAATAAATGTAAATGGTGACTACTACTTTTAAATAATAATATTGAATTAATATCAACCAAAAATAATAATAATGCAAAGAAATAAAAAAAGTGTGTGAATAAATCTATTGTTTACAACCAACAAATTAGTCTGTTTACTCAATACTTCCAATATATATCAGTGATTTCATAAATATTATTAGAAAGAGAATACCAAAACAACAGGGTTACCGAACAACAATATTTCACTGCCCGATTATTTATATAATAAAGAAAATTAAGTTCAAAATTTAATTGGATTAAACTAAATTTCTATTTGAATCAAGAAATTAAATGTTTTAAACAACAACACCAACAGTGTTGAAAATGAAGAATAAATCGTAATTGAATATACAATTATTGATATAGGAACTTAAATAAACGCACTAAAACAAAACTCATATAGGAAATTGAACGTAAATTTAAGAAATAATGTGCCTTTAATATCCTAATGTAAAGTGTTTGATTTGTTATAAATTAATACAATGTAACAATATTGTTCTATTACTTGATGTAAGTTTCCCATAATATTTTAAATATGAATTTTAATGTTCCCGGTCTTTTAGATTATTACGACACTGCGGCAACTCTTGATTGAAAATATCTGGAGAGAACTAAAATTTCCAATGAGTAGACATACATTGATAACTGCAGCAGATCTTATGGGAAATAGGAAAGTATTTAATTGAGCCCCAACTCTTACAATTTTACTTATATTGCGTTTCTATTTAGGAAGAGATATTATCTTCTTCACTATGGATTATTGTCTTGTAAAACGAACAGTATCGAGTTTTAAATCTCTCTTCTTTTAATTATTTTTCTACAAATATGATGGAATGATTTTATTTGTATGTAGTGACAATATTATTTGTCAGTTATAAAATAAACTTTAGTGACAGACTTTATTGACAAGTGCAAGAGATTTTAAATGAATGACTGTATAAAGTGGAAGAGTACGAAAGTTTCCCAAAAAGTATATGGAAGAGAGGCTTTCAAGAGTAACAGATGTTGATAATGTTAATGTAATCATTACATTGCAATTACTTAAATGAGATATACATATCTATGTGGATGATAAGAGATGAATAAAAGTAAACAGGGGAAATTCAAAGTTGTGCTCAAATACGATGATATAAAATAAGTATAAGAGTGTCATAAATTAATATGTTTACGAAGGAGAAAAATAAGCTGAAAAAGAATTTATAATCGAACATATGTACATGCATATACATATTCGTTTGCTGAAAAAATACGAAAAAAGTCAGACGGGAGGAAGGTAAGGGCAAAATGGATAAATATTCTATACGGCGAATACAATGCTTTCGAATGCGAAACAAAATTATGTTTATCAAAAAATTGCAATTTTGACTCACTTAAATGTCTCCTGATAATGATGGATGAAAATCTCCACTTTTTTGTACTTGTGTCTTAAATTTCTCCATTTTTTTCTTGGTAATATTTCGCTTTAATTTTATTAGATCTCCTTCAATTTTTTATCTCCTTAATTCGATGTACATGTTTATCTCACTTGTAATATGTCTTTATTTTAATAATTTCAATTATTTTAGCATAGAATAAAACAATTTAAAAACAAAAAGAACAGTTCTTGTGAACTGGTTTGAATGCACTTTCACTACTAAAATACCTAGACAGCATATGACAATGATAAGTATGTATATAACAGCAACCACACGCACTCCAATTTGAATTCCCAGAGAGCTTCTTGCAATCTCCGATCCGGTTCGATTGGACCAAATGTTAAGTTGAAATAAGAGCTTTAAACCTGGTGGAAATTTGTGAAATTTAATAAGCCTCTGAGCCGAAAGATTAAACAAAATAAATGTTCATTTATTATTATAGTTTTGACATTTTGTTCGAGCTTATGCTTGAATATGTAAGCTACTCAAAAGGGGTAAATGTTGAACATCACTGTTGTTTATGAAAAAGTCGATGTAACGACTTTTGGCATAAACAAATACAAAACGCAGTTTAATAAATCTCAGCTTGTGTCCCCAGTGTAATACTGTGAATCGTTTCTATTATTTTTTCCAATGCCAAATTTTTTAAATAGCAATAAAATACGATGGAGCAAAAAAACTAACGGGTAGTTGTTGAGAAAATTTAGTTTTCACCACGAAATAAAGTCGTTTCTATTATTTTTTCCACCACTGTATTTTGTATCATTTCAGAAATCGATGTTAATTAAGAAAATCACGTCAGAGTTTATTAAGAAAATCACCTTTCCCTCCTTAATGATGTTTTGTAAAAACATTCTTGAAAAACACATTTTTTGACCGATTACGGAAAAATATTAATAAAAAAATATATTTCTCAAATTTTATAAAAGTACTAAAAATGCAGCAAAGGAACACATAAGCCGTTTTGCAAATTTTTGATTTTTTCGCCTTTTCTCCTATTTCGAAACGGAACTTTGCTACATAATAACGCTTTAAAAGCTTAATCAGAAATGTGTTTGCTTGAGTATAGACAATAATTAGTATTTACTCCCAAAAGTACGAATTTTGTCCCTTTTTTCATACCCCTTCTTAACCAAGTTTTGGAAAACAATATAGCCTATTATACCATACACCTATAGATACGGTGACCAGACTTTCTGTATTATACAGAACAGTACTGTATTTTAGAGCCCTGTTCTGTATAAATTATTCTTTGCTAAAAAAGTGAAAATTTTCTGTATTTTATTTAGTGTTCTGCATTTGTTCAGTATTTCGTTATTTTTTCAGTTTTACATAAAAAAGCATAGAAATCCTATATTAGCGAATTTTGTATAATAAAAAATAGAAATTTAAATGTTGAAAAACAAAATCTAAAACAGGAAATCATCAGCAAACATAGTTAACATCCATTCTTCAAAAAGGCCCGCAAATTTCATCGATTTTAATCTAAAAATCATAAAGAAATAAAAAATTTTCCAATGAAAATTTTAAACATTTTTTAACAAATAGAAAAATAAATTTGAAATATTTTAAGTCAAGGCTTCTATCATATAGTAGCATATAGGCGAACACACAGTTGTTCAAAAGGTACTAAATAATAAATGTATTTTTGGTACGTTATTTTTTGTGTTATTAATGGGATTTCATATACTAGTGAATGATAATATTAGTTAATAAATTGTTTTCAAAAGATATTTTATCTTAAAACATATTATAAACACGTCTTTTTGTTACTTTTTTCTGCACTAATGGAAAAAGAAAAAAGTATGTGAAATACTTTTTTCATTTTTAATACGAAAATTTACAACTTTTCTTTTTTCAGTTTTAATTAAAATGAAATGTCAAATAATAAAAAAATATTTTTTTTCGTTTGTAAAATATAAATTATTTTCGGGGTATTAAATACATTAAAAGTGTCGCAAAAAATAATAAATATTAAGTTTAGTGATAAGAAAAACTATTAAGTGCTAATATCCTCGGAATTTCGCGAAGAAAATTTGAAGTTTTGTGAGTGCGTTTAGTTCTCTCAAGTGTGTTTAATTCTCTCAGAACTCGCCTGTGTGAAGAGAATAATAAATTTTGTTTGGCAACTCCATCAGTTTCACCTATATGTATACTACTATATGGCTTCTAGATTATGTTAAAAAAAATAAAAATTAAAAAATTCATACCATTTAGGAACTTATTCTTAAATATTAATAAATTTTGTCAATGAAAGCAGTTCATAATATTTATGCTGAAACTTTTTTCTGTAAACAATCAATATAATAAAGTTTAAAACTTTATTGACAATTTAAATTTTGACGGTTAAAAATAACCTGATTTATAAAATGGTGGTTAGTGTATTTTATTTTCTCCTGTTCTGTATCCTATTGAAAATCAGACAATCGCACAACTGAATATGGCTTTTGAGTTCATAAATATGTTAAATGTTGTTGTATCACACAAAAATCGGCAAAACTTAGTTTTATATAAGTTTTAATAACACTGCAGATTTTCGTAATGATCGGTTCTCATTTGATCACATCCCCCATATAAAGTTCCCTTCATAAAAGGACTTGATGATTCAAATTCACTTATAAACACTAATATTCCGGCGATATTCTACATAAATAACTTTAATGTCGACGTAAATCCCTTTACCAACATTTATAAGGATAGACCCATATTAACCACCTACTCCCATATAACCATCTTTTAGAAAATCCCTTTTTTGTCAATAAATTGTTAAAATATTTCTGAATTAAGATAAAAATTAATTTAAATGCTTTATTATTCAATAAAATAATCAACATTTGTAACATAATCACTGGTGTAGGGCATCATATGGTCGGCCATGCGCAACTATACATTTTTACTTGTTTATTTATTTGTTTTATTTATTCATTGAAGTAGTTTGAATTATCTGAAAATATGCACTTATTGAGTCCCTTTACGCAACAAATACAGATTTCCCTTTTATACCTGTTTTTCCCCTAAGGGTGGGATTTCTAAATATATCGAGGGACTATATTCAATATTCCCTATCTGTCATTTTCATGAAAATAAGATTTTGATGGCAAAATATCCAGCAAACTATCCCGCATCAGTGACATAAAGTTCAAAAGAAAAAATATTTTTTGGCAATTTTATAGCAATTTTTAAATCTTATAAAAAGAAAAATTCTGAATGCAAAACTCTCTATCTTATCCAAAAATTGCTTCAAACGCTATTATTTTGAATAATTTTCTGTTGCAAGACAAGTGTTTTTACTAATTGGGCATGCTGAACACAAATCCGCAAAAATATTTGAAATCGGTTTAATAGTTTTCGAGATATCGCTCATTATTACACTAATTTGATTAATTTTATCGCCGTGTTTAACCATATGACATTGATTTTGGACCAAAACCTTATAATATGTAGTTTTTTCAACAATTTGGTTTATATTACTTCATAAATTTGCTCTCCTGAAAACTTGTGTTATTTTAGATAGAGACTATTGAATATAGTCCCTCGATATGTACATATGTCAGAGACTATTAAAATCATTGTTTATAATATTTTGGCTTTATAATAGAAAAAATCGTTCTTAAAGCATAGATGTACTCATTTTGACCTATTTTTTTGTCCCCTTCCGGTCCATTTTTCGCAACGGCACTTTGCTAATATATATTTCTAACAAATTAAGTAGTTTAATCGAAAATGCTTTTGCTTAACCATAGACAAAATCAGTATTTACTATCAAAAGTATTCGGTCCAGCCGTTTAGGTGTGATTGACGAACAAACAAACAAACGAACAGACTTACAAAGAGATTTATAATATATATTAGGATTACAAAGTCACAGGTATCAAAAACTATTTTTAAAAAATGTACATGCCATTGAATCGTGGGCGAAGTTTTTATTAGGACCATAAAAATTCATTGCAGTTATGTTCAACGGGAAAACAGGTAGGTAAAATATATGTTTATACGTCCAAATTTTAAACAATGTCTTGAATGTTAGAAAAAAGCAAATTGTACTTAATTGACATCCGATCGAATAAGAAATAAAATGCCGCGATCAAAAAATATTTTTTGCAGAAATTGTTTGAAACAAATAGTGCTGGTAAAATTGTATGTAATAATGGGAGTTGTGATAACAAAATTCTACGTGAACATTCAATAAATCTAGAAAAACATTTGAAACTAGTACATCCCGATTTGTATTCAGATTATGTGAAAAAAAGTGTGATAACAAAACTAAACCATCAAATTTAAAAACAAAAATTTTTTGTATGATTAAAATCGAGCAAACGTTGAGTTAGCAATTGTCGGACTGTTTACAAAAAATGGACGTCCACTGCATATAGTAGAGGATCGAGCTTTTAAAATACCCTCAATGAGCATTGAAGTTATTTTATTTTATAAAAAGGTTTATTTATTATAATAACTTCTTTGTACAAAATTTATTTGTTGAATGAAAAATTATAAAGACAAGTTTGAAAATAAAAAAATATATAACTTGATTTAAAAACATAATAACATAAAGTAAATAATACAAGTTTTTAAAAGAAATAGAAGTATGTAGTGATACACTACATTACTCCCCCACCAGTAATAGAATTAAAAGAAAAATAACTTATTATTGAATGTGGAAGGTTGTGTTAGGTTTATTATTTGATAGTTGTGTTGATTTGTCAATATGTGCTGGTTTTAGTAGATCAATTGAGTGAGTTTTAATAACATTACCACATTGGATATTAAAAGTGTTTTTATTCTTTTGAATAACTTTAAAGGGTCCTTCATAAGGGCATTCTAAACTGTTCGGTCTAAGTATTTTAACAAAAACATATTCACAATTCCAAAGATCTTTAGGTATAAAACATTATTACTATTACTATGATGAATAACTTTGCTTTGAACTGTATTAAAATGTGATCTTAATCTTTCGAGTAGTTCATCAAAATTTGGAATATTATTATTTTTAACTACCATATCACCAGGTAGTCTCAATGTTTGACCATAAACTAATTCAGAAGGACAACATTTGAGTTCTTCCTTTATGGTTGATCGAATTCCCATCAAAATAATGGGTAATTGCTCAGACCAATTTTTCACATTGTTACTAGATTTAAAAGCAGTTTTTAATTGTCGATGAAAGCGTTCAATCATTCCATTCGCTTGCGGGTGATAACTGGATGTATGGATTTTATGTGTTCCTAAAAGCTTCGTTAAATCGTTAAATAATTTAGATGTAAATTGTGTTCCTTGGTCAACCGTAATTTTAAGTGGAACGCCAAATCTAGGGATATAATTGTATGCGAAAGTGTTTACTATTGTTTGGGCTGTAATGTCTTTAATTGGGTATGCTTCCGGCCATCTAGTGAATCTGTCAATTATTGTCAAAATATATTTATTTCCATTTGAAACTGGAAAAGGTCCGACGATGTCCATGTGTATGTGTTCGAACCTTGCTTGGGGAATATTTATTTTCTCAATGTCAGATTTGGTATATCTTTGGATCTTTGATTTTTGACAATCAATGCAATTAGAAGCCATAAAATTTATATCTTTTCGCATTGATGGCCAAAAATATTTACTTTGTATCAGTTTTCGTGTTGCACGAATTCCTGGGTGTGATATAGAATGTAAATTATGAAAAACTGTTTTTCTTAAAGAGAGTGGAACAAAGGGACGATTAGTTTTATCTAAAATATCACACCATATTTTAAAATTATGTGATGGAATATCAACTTCTTTCAAATTATTTTTGGTTTTCTTATCACTTATAAGATTTTTTAATTCCTCATCTCCTTGTTGTTCTTTATAAAGTATTTCAAGGTTAATATTTTGGTTAGAAAAAGCAAAGATTTCAGGCGGTCTAGAAAGTGTATCGGCTACAATATTATCCTTTCCATTTATAAAACATATATTTGAAGTAAATTGGGCTATGTATTCTAAATGACGTGTTTGTCGTGGTGATCTTTCAACTTTAGAATCCAACACATATGTAAGGGGTTTGTGATCTGTTAGAATTGAAAATTCTCTTCCCTCTAAGAAGTGTCTAAAGTGTTTTACGGATGAATAAATCGCTAAAAGTTCTCTGTCAAATGTAGAATATTTGCACTCAGTTGGAGTTAATTTTCTAGAAAGATATGCAAGTGGTTCAACTTTATTGTTTTTACGTTGTTGTAAAACAGCTCCAATGGCTAAATTAGAAGCATCTACAGCTAAAGTTAGGTAAGCGTTTTTATCAAAATGAGTAAGTAAAGTTTTCTCGGAAAATTTAACTTTCAGTAAATCAAAAGCTTTTCCAGCATCAACATTCCATACTAGTTCTTTGCTTTTCGTTTTAGAAGCTTTGGTTATTATTTCATGAAGAGGCGAAAGAAACTTGGCAACCATTGGTACATATCGATGATAATAGTTTATCATTCCAATAAATTTTTGTAGTTTTGTTATCGAATTTGGTTTCTGATATGAAAGGATTGCATTAATTCTTGCATTGGATGGTTTTATACCCTCAGCCGAAATCTGATAACCTAAAAATTCGAGACTTGATACTCCAAAAATGCACTTTGATGATTTGATATTGAGACCATATTCGTCAAGTCGTTGGAAAACTAGTTTAAGATGTTTCAAGTGTTGTTCTTCATTTTCGCTAGCAATTAACACATCGTCTATAAAAGTGAATACAAAATCTATATCAAAGAAAACTTCATCGATAAATCTTTGGAATGTTTGTGCACTGTTTCTAAGACCGAAAGGCATTCTGGTAAATTCAAACATCCCAAAAGGTGTAGTAATGGCTGTTTTATGAATATCATCTGCAGCCATGGGAATTTGGTGATATGCTTTTACTAAATCAATTTCTGAGAAGATTCTCTTACCTCTAAAATCTGTTGTAAGATCTTGAATATGAGGTAAAGGATATCTATCTGGTATTGTAATGCAGTTTAATCTACGATAATCACCACAAGGTCTCCAATCGTTAGGTTCCTTTTTTGGAACGAGATGTAGGGGGGAAGATATATATGAATGTGATGTTCTACAAATACCAGATTCTACCAAAAATTTGAATTCGGATTTTGCGATTTTAAATTTTAAAGGATCTAATCTGCGAGGTTTTGAAAAAGGAGGATTTCCTTTAATTTCAATTCTGTGAACTGTATTATGTTTAATTGGTTTCGAATAATCTGGTTCAGCAGTAATTGAAGGAAATTCTGTTAAAAGTTTCAAGTAAATGTCCTTAATTGGTAAGATTTTAAGTGAATGTATTTCTGAAATTCCTAATGAAGCAATAGTAGAAATATTTGTATTTGAATCTTTAATTAGTTTATTTTTTATATCTATAATAATACCGAATTTTTCAAAAAAAATCGGCTCCTAATATAGGATGAGAAATATCAGCTAAAATGAAAATGAATTCGAAAGTTCGATGAAGACCTAAATCAAGTATCAATGATTTTGTTCCATATGTATTAATAATAGAACCGTTAGCTGCAGATAGTACTATATCTGAATTGTTTTTGAATTTACTATATTTAAATGCAGGAATTACCGAGACTGCTGCACCGGTATCAATTAAAAATCTTAAATTATTATGTTTATCAAAAATAAAGAGGCGACGTGATTGTTCATTTTGGGTCCCTTTATTCGTCGCTGCAATATTGGGATAATTTAGTTTAAATTTTTGGTGTTATTCTCAACGAAATTGCAAGGAGAAATGCATTTTGAAGCTTTGTTGCCAAATTTCTTATGGTACCAACAAAAGTTAAGATTTTTATAATTTCTTTGATTTCTATTTTTGCTATTTCTATGATTCCTTATTTCCGATACTTCAAGAGATAATTTATCTATATTTTCTGCTAAACTTGAGGTAATTTTAATCAAATTATTGAAGAGATCTGAAGATAATGTGGAAGTAGATGGACTAACAGAAGATATTTGAGTTTTATTTGACAATTCATACATTTTATCAGCTAAGGCTAATTTATCAGTTAAACATGTTAAAGTCGATGCTGTAAGATGCATTTGAATAGCAGATGGAAGCTTTCGCATCCACAATTTTGTTAAGAGATCATTATTTACCATCGAATTATTTATAGCAAGTTTCTTTAAATCGTGGAAAAACTCAGATGGTTTCCTATCTCCAATATCAGATTCGTTGAGAAGTTTTTCAAAACGAAGATCTTCACTCATAGAAAAACGTTGAAGTATAATTGTTTTAATATATTCATATTTATTTTCTAAAGGTGGATTGTGAATAACATCTATCAATTTACTTAGAACTTCTTCAGATAATGAAATAACAACAAGTTGATATTTAGTTATGTCGTCTATAATGCCTTTAAAATTAAATGTTAATTCTGTTTGTATGAACCATGTTTCAGGACAAGAACTCCAAAATTGTGGTAATTTTATAGAAACTTGTGTTGGGTTATGGGTTTGAGTGTTTGTACTTGAAGTGCTATTAGAAAATGGAGTTGATTGAGCATCCTGAAATTCTGTATTATTTGTATTGTTGTTTTGTGTTGTATCTTGTTCTCTCATTGATCGTGTAATCACCATTTTGGAAATATGTAATGAATTACTGGTGAAGGGTTTACAAACAAGAACTTGTTCTATATAATGTTCACTATAATTGTGATAAAATTACTATTTATAACAACAATTAAATATGTATATAAACAAACGTACTTATTTATTAATATATACCTAATATTTATTCTTTATTTTGTAGACTGATTTAGTGATATCTTCTTAAATTGAATAATTTCTCTTGATAAACAATCTTGAATAGTTTGAGATCTTGAAGTTTTCTTGAATTGAACAATTTCTCTTGATGAAGTATTTTGAAGTTTAATGTTTGTTGAGTTATTAGATTCAAGTGGCAAAGATTTGATATATTTCGTTTTTTTTTTTTTTATTTATTGATCCAAGTACCACATACATATATAATTATAAAGCTGGGTTATTCACAATTGAATGCTGAATTTGTAATGATTGCTTGAGAATATTGTTATTTAATTTATATATTTTTGCATCTATTTAATTTTTGCGTTAATTTATTTTGTTTTTAATATTGGTTCGCTATTTATATTTCATATAATTATTTGCAGGATCGCCAATGAAGTTATTTTATTTTATAAAAAGGTTTATTTATTATAATAACTTCTTTGTACAAAATTTATTTGTTGAATGAAAAATTATAAAGACAAGTTTGAAAATAAAAAAATATAAAACTTGATTTAAAAACATAATAACATAAAGTAAATAATACAAGTTTTTAAAAGAAATAGAAGTATGTAGTGATACACTACATTTTCTCACAAAAGCTAAAAACTGAAATTATACAGGATTTAAAAGGAAAATTGTTATCTAAAAATCGATGCAGCAACCAGAAAGGATTTAAGTGTTCTTGGTATTAATGGTATTGCACATTAATAATTATAATTATAAAATTAATAATAAAGCCATTCAAATAAAAACCTTGGATGTAAAAGAACTGAAGGCAAGTCACACTAGTGAATATTTAAAATGTGTGATACTCGATGATATAAATCAGATTTTAACTGATATAAATCAGATTTTAACAATAACAACCGATAATGGAGCGAATATGATTAAAACGGTGAAAGATTTAAATGCAGAACTACAATATTCCCAGGAGGAACAGCAAAAAACAAATAATAGACGGCATAGACCTGGTTCACACTGGAATACTTTTTTGAGAAACATTTGATTTTTGTGTGTGAGAGAAATAAATATCAACCATCTCTTTCTCTCACACACAAAATCAAAAGTTTCTCAACAAAAGTTTCCCAGTGTGAACCAGGTCATAACGAGATGGAATTCAACATTTGGTATGATTAAAAGGCTGTTGGAAATAAAAGATTTTATAGATCCACTAAAGCTGGCTACACACCATAATATTCAGTAAAACGACATGTCAAAATTTTCAAATAAAATTAAAAATATTAAAGTGTAGATACAAAATGTAATAAAACTAACTGAAAATACGGATGGAAAATGGAAAATCGTAAGATTTTTTTAAATTTTTTGAAAATTTTCAAATCAATTGCATTTTTTGTTTTGAGGCCAACTTGCCTTTGTTAACGGAATTAGAAGTCAGTTTTATGGCATATGAACGAGAACAAAAAAAGCCCATTAACAACTTTAGCTGAAATAATATTGGGAGTTCCATGTACGCAAGTTAGTGTAGAACGACTTTTTTCATATTATTAGATCAGCGTAATCGATTGACATCATTTAATTTGATGGTAAAAGTAAATGGTGTATAAAATTATGAAAAATAAATTAATTTACCGTCATACATGATTTATAACATTTTGATAATGTGAAATGAATTTATTTATATTGTATCTTAATAAAGTATTTAAATAATTTTAAATAAAAAATATTACTGTTATTTTAAAACTATTGTAGAAAGAAATATTCTATATAATATAAGGTTGCATTACAGGCAAAGAACTTTATAATTATTCTAAATAAATCCTATTTCTAAAAAATTGTCGAGGATGGGATCATTTTATATACAAAATAATAATAAAAACAAGTAAGACCGGGTTTTTGAGTTGGCAATCAAATGGCAATTAATAATTAGATTAGTTAATCTAAAAATAAATTTAATCCAATGTTAATACCATTTGATGTTTTTGAGTACAAGGTTAAACTTCGCAGTGTTGCCATACAAAACAACAGAAAATGTCACTGTTATCAAAACAATGCATATTTTATAAAAAAGAAGAAGACAATTGTAAATTTAATATGAAAATTAATGAAAACTTAAATTAAAAATGTATTTTGAAGTGTCCATAATTTATACTAATCAATAAATAGAACATTTTAATGTTTATATTTATAAAAATTTTATTAATTTTTTTGCATCAGCTGTTTACATTTTTGCATTTCGTGCTTAAGATTAAACCAACAGACATCCAAACATACGAAACGAAATACACAAAAAACAAAAACAATATACACAAGGCAATGAAACACACAGTCATCCAAACATATGAAACGAAATACTCAATGAATAAGCAAAGTTGTTGTTGTTGATTTTAAATAGCGATCTTCCCGAAAGCATGACTAACAGAATTATTGAAGATTCGGATCTCGCCGATATCTGGGGTTCTCTAAAAACTGATTTCAACAAACATACAGACAGACAGGCAGACGGACATGGCTTAATCGACTCCGCTATCTATAAGGATCCAGAATATATATACTTTATAGGGTCGGAAAATTATATTATAGAAATTACAAACGGAATGACAAACTTATATATACCCTTCTCACGAAGGTGAAGGGTATAATAATAATTGCTCATATTTTACATAAATATGTAAAGTACCTTTATCAGTGGCATAAGGTACTCTGAAGCTTCTATAACTAAATATTGCACAATTTCCAAGAAAATCAAAAAATACGCGAAAGTTATTTAACATTTACACATATTTTTCTCGGAAGATAAAAATATTTTTAATATGAATGTAAACATCATTATTTCAATTCAAGTATTCTTTATGAATTAGTTTTCTTAAAAAATTAAAAAAACAGGTAGAAGTTTAATTAAAATATTCCAATTGAAAACTTACAATGTGTAAAAAGTTTTTTTAAGAAATAATAAAAATATTAATTATTTCCATGAATTTATTATTTTTATAAAAGGACACGTGTTATACTTTTTTTGAATGTAATATTTAAGTTACTGTTCTGAGACGTTCTTTTGTTCTAAATATGAAGTAGATAATCCTATGATATCACATTGAGACAAATAAACGAAAATTGAAATACCTGGGGAGTGATAGTATTTTTCTGAAAGGTGGATCCGAGTAAAACAAGAATATATTTTTGAAATTTGCCAAACACCTCCAAAACCTTGAGTTACGGGTAAAAAACCTTTAAGCAGTTATAAGTCAGTAACTTAGTTGAATCTCAGCCCATTTTAAGTTTCTCCACGGATTTAGAAAGCAGAAGCTGAAGCCTTTATAATGACATACAGTGTCTCACATAAGTATTCGAATTTGGTTGTACTTTGAAAAGAAACATAATTTAATAATATTTTTTGTGTGTGAAATGAATAATTAAATTTGTTATATTGTCTAGAGAGTCCTAAGGTATAATATCACACTCTTTAAAATTTGGAAAAATAACATTTACCTCAATTGATTTAACTTTTTTTAAAAAAAGTCCATAAAATTGCCTCACAAAAGTATTCGAATTTTTCCTGTATTTCATATATGACCATATTATACGAAACACAAAAATTATAATCGAGTGGTTTCTTGCTTAAAATTGTATTAAGGGGTTACTATCAACGGAAATTATATATTTTGGGTCCATTTGTTCCACAATTTTGGAGCATTTGTACCATCTTTCCATGTAATATCATTAAAATGGCTATTTTTGACCATATTTGCAATTTTTTTTTTCTTTTTTTGCAGAAATAAAACCAAACTTTAATATTGGAATTTAATAGACCCCTTGAGGTATCTAAAAATAATAATTTTTGTTATAAGGATCTGTACTTAAAAGTTCCAAGATGTATTTTTGGTATCGTTCTTCTGTTTCTAATTGAATTGTATGGACCTTAAGTCCCTTTTCGTACCACTAGGGTCGATATTTTCCGACAAAGTTGGCTAGTATACATTCATGTACATATTAGCACTAATATATTTAAAATTTTCAATACATTATATCGGTATACAATCCCAAAACATGCCTTTACAAAACGTCATCCTATACAGTAGATTTCAGTTTTTACTATTCGTAACTTTCACGCTTATGTTGCCCATTACAATAACACTGTAAGTCCAAAATTTTGGGTTTGTTTTAATCATAGTAATCAATATTTAAACAGGTATCGATATTTTTGAGTTAGACCATAATTATATAGTGGCATGCAGCCTGGAGGTCATTGGTGCATAAAAATAATGATACTACCATATGATATGGTGTTTCTTCGAGGCATGTTTTGGAGTTGTACACTTCCACAATACATTGAAAACTTAAAATATATAAAAGCTGATATCTAAAAGAATATATACAAGAAAACTTTCCCGAAAATTTTTGACCCTAGTATTATGAAAATGGACTTAAGTTCCAATATATTGAATTAGCGACAGAATAATGATATCAATAATATATCTTGGATCGTTCAAATACAGATTATTGTAACAAAAAATACTATTTTTAGATACTCCAAGGGTTCTATTAAATCCCAATATCAAATTTTGCTTTTATCTCTGGAAAAAAGAGAAAATACTACAAATATTGCAAAAAAATCGCCATTTTAATGATATTACATAAAAAGAGGGTACAAATTTTCGGTTGATAGTAACCCTTTAAAACAATTTAAAGCATAAAAACCATTCGATTCTAAAATTTGTGTTTCGTATAATATGATCAAATATGAAATACAGGAAAAATTCGTATACTTTTGTGAGGCAATTTTATGGACTTTTTTAAAAAAAAAAAGCTAATTTAATTTATGAAAATGTAAATTTTTCAAGTTTTAAAAAGCGTGATATCAAACCTAAGGAATGTCTTGACAATATAACAAATTAATTTATTTTTTTTTTTGCACACAAAATATATTATTAAATTTGGTTTCTTTTCATAGTTCACCTAAATTCGAATACTTATGAGAGACACTGTATATAATGTATATAAGTAACCTGGAGAGATACAGTTAATCACAAAAATAAGTATACAGAAATACTGACAATTGGTCAGTATAATTAAAAACAATTATAATAATTATTATTCACTACTTTTTTCTGGATATTTTTGTTATTTGAGTTCTCATTTAAGGTGAAGTTAAATACAGTTAATCACAAAAATAAGTATACAGAAATACTGACGATTGGTTTTATTTAAAAAAAGATATTATTTTTTCAAAAAAAAAAACAAAAAAGTAACACATTTATTTATTAAAAACAATTATGATAATTATTATTCACTACTTTTTTTCTTCATATTTTGGTTCTTTGAGTTCTCATTTAAGCTGAAGTTAAAAAGGTGCAAAATTTACGTCACAAAAGTAAGTATACAGATCATTTCAGTATATATTTGGTTTAATGATATTAACAAAATTTATGAAAATTTTACTTGTATTAATATAATTACTTTTTAATAAAATATTTTTTACACAATAATTTGGAAAAAATCTACTTTTAGTTCCGAAATGTTGAAATTTGGGCCGATTGGTTCTCATTTCTACGATTTTTTTCCACTTAAGACCCCGGATTTTAGATCTGGTGGTCATTGAACCCTCCAAATGATGCATTGGAAATAGAATTTTTATCTTTTGAAAAGAGTTGTTATTTCGAAATTAATGTTATATGCATGGATTTGGCCATTTTGAACACAGTACGTTCTTAAAAAACCGAAATTTAACTCCGATTTCTTAAGACTTACAACATAAACATTAAAATTTATATAATTCTATATATTTCCTTTAATTTAAACAGGTTTTCCAAATACTCCGATTTCCAAAGCATACAATAATGCTACCAATCATATCTTGATATACTCGATACAATAACCATGTTTTATGGATCGGACATTTTATTGTTCTAGCAAGAAATTAAGATGTATCCGTGTTCAAAATTGTTCAGTTCGTATTCATACCACCAATTGAGCCTGATTTAATATAAAAATCTTACTATTTTGGACAATAATCAATTTCAGAACCGATATGTAGTGTAAGTTATTGACATGGTCACCATTTGACGATTATTGGTAGTATTTAGGAGTGTGTAATGGATGATTGGAACCAAAAAACTTGTTTTAATTAATGGATACTAGTACAAATATTATTAATATCGCATTTTAAGATATAAATTTTAGGAAATCACCGTTAAATATCGAAAATGAATGCTATACTATGTTAAAAACGGCAATGTTCCGCAATGGATTGCAATTATTGTAAAGAAACAATTAATTTAAAAGTTAAAATATCGTCTTCCAATGCATCATATTGAACAAACGAGGGATATTATTGAATACCTGATCGAAAACTCCGGGGGTTTAAATAGTCAGATGTTCTTAAATAGGAAAAAATGCTCCTATAAATAATATTCAGATCAATTAAAAAAAATTTCAATTTTTCGGAACAAAAAGTGAATTTTTTCCATGTTATAGTGTACAGAATATTTTATTATAAAATAATTACATTCAAACAGGTAAAATTTTCATCAATGTTTACTTTTACTAATATATTAGTCAGCATTTGCCGCAAAATACACATTTTTATCACTCGCCATGCTAAAAATATTTAAACTTTTTCAGATTTAAATAACATTGCTACTAAATATTGCCGTTCTGTTTTTATGTTTAACTAGAAAAATTGCGACGTTACACTGCAATCTCTAGCAGCACGAATGAACAGTATTAATCTCTTGTTTGTTGTACAAGAAAAAAAATATATTTTTGTGCTATAGCAGCGCACACTCAAATCTGTTAAACTAATATGGCTAGTATTGATGATATTTTTATTTGCGCTGAGTTTTTCCTAGCAGCAATTAAATTTTGTTTTGCAACTGCTAGCTGCAAATTTATTTATTGTTTTCTTATATTTTATTTTATGAATAAACAGTTATACCAGTGTTACCACAATCTCTAATTAAGGATAATTATTTTTCGCAACATAAAAAATAGTTTGTAAAATATACATAGTGGCACCTCCCATATGAATTAAATAAAGAAATCGTTTTTCTCGGAAACTATTAGAGTCAGAATCTTCTAATTTTGACGAAAAACTTTAACTTCATTATGAACATTGGGAAAAAATGGGCAGACTTTTATTAGGGGGCTTGGAACCTCCATATGAATTAAATAAATATGTATGTATATGTTATTGAAAATATGGCTACCCCATAAAACACAACTCAAATTAAAAGCGTTCTTTAGATGTTTTTATTATTTTGTTCTAATGAATAAACATTTTTCAGCAATGTAGTTGTAAGATAATATCATCATATATATAAATACGCAAAGCCAAAACGATTGGGAACATTTTCCGGCTCTATTACTTGACCGATTTTCCTGATTCTTTTTTTGATGAATGTAGATTCGCGAGCATCACTGCAGAATCTATATATGATCAAAATCGGTTCAGTATTTTCGGAAATATAAGCGTTTAAAGTTTCTACCAATACACAATCACACAAACATGTGCTTGAATTAAAAAATAGAAAACAAAATAAGAAAGCAAAACAACACTGTTTTTTTTTTAAATAAAGAGAGGAGAGTGTAAAAACATGTTATTTCTCTGTTGATGGTTTATTTTTGTATTTTGCAAATTGCAATGATATTTTTGTTGTTGTTTTTAATAAGATTTTTGTAAACTAATAACTATACAGACAGACTTAGACAAAGCCAAAATATGATTTTATTGTTTTTTATTTTTTAAAAGTGTAAAGTCATAAATTTTGAATGTAATATTGATATATTATTATATTACTGATGTAAGATACAAGAGGATGATCATGTTTGACCTGGAAAACATTGGTGGGACAACAATTCAACATAAATGTTAGTTTTTATTGATTTTAAAGATTTTAGTGATGGACAAAAACAAAGCCTGTTAAAATATAAGTAGGATAGTTTAGTTTGTCATGTCGGTACATGATACACCGTAATAAATGAATCAGTATATCGCTAATAGGTTTAGCACAGTGAGGATTTGATGATATTCTTCTTTTTCGGGTTATTCTAACCAATTAGGAAAAAGGCGGTTATTGAAATAGTAGTGTAAAGTGAAAACTGTAGTTTGTGTAGGCGATGGTTACTTATATGTTTTATATAAATAGAAAAATGTTGAAACGGGTCAAATACAAATCATGATTGATGGTTGCCCTTACTTAAGGTGGTATTGGAGTAAAATGTCATCTAATACCATCTCTACCAATTTATCGTTTATTATTCATTTACTTTCTATTAAACTTACAATATAAGGCTGGAATTTATAGTTTATTAACGTTTTCTTTCACACATTTCTTATGAAGTACTTAAATAATTATGAAAAATTAAATAATAACTAAATCATGGACAAACTCTTGAAGTAAAGAGACATTAAAGTCTTATTCTCCAGATACAAGAATCTATCCCTGTTGCAAAATCTCTCTTGCCTATGCACTTCTATGCGAAAGCTAATAGAATGCCTATTAAAAGGACTTCGCTTAAAGGCCTATGAGTAGTACAGCTTCATAGAATAACTTCTATTAAATTCGATTAAAATACATTTAAGCCAAATGAGTAGTAAGTCAGCTGAAAGAAGTCTTTATCGAGTGTTATAAGGGAAAATTTATACAACATAAACCTGAAGGATGGACTTTTTATACTAAAGACAGCAAAATTTATTTATTTTTTATTCCAAAATCACATTCCGATCTAAAATGGAGTTATTTTAGTAAAGATATTTATTAAAACTTAAAAAAACAATAATTTTAAACATCCCACTTTAAAAATTGAAAGTGGTTTCATTCCAAAAAATGGTCTTTTTACTTTATTCAAAAAACAAAAAAACGGAAATAATTCCACTTTTGATCGGAATGAAATCATTTTACAGTCCTGATAGCAATAATTGATTGCTACCTATTTTCCAGTTTTGGAAAATAGGTAATAGGTTTGGATTCTGTGCGCTCTTGAGAATTTTAATCTATTTTTGTTTTTGTTATCTATCAGCTAAAGAAAACTAAAAACAAATTTGGATAGTTCCATAATTTTTCGAATTCATTTCGGGTTTCTACTTTTCTGATTCCTCTTAACAAGAGTAAAGTAAAGAATTACAATTTCACTTCCAAATAACTATAAAAAATATATTATAAAAATTAATTCTGGAGAATGACTTCAGGAGTAATGAATTTGGAATCAAATAAAAGACACATTCCGCCTATAAATAATATGTGTTAAAATCATCACTGTAGGTCTTTTCTTTTTTTTGCTGGGATATAGAGATATAGGTTGAATATTATTACAGGTTACAAAGGAATAGTGCTGGGCAGGTTCGACATTGTTTACGACAAGGGGCATGGATGATTGCTGGAGGAATTGGCAGATTGTTAAACATAGGGAAATATCTTATTGTAAGTTTTGCATAGATTTTATGAACATTTATGTAGGGGATAATAAATCGAAAGGAGAAATGTTCGTTGTTTTTGCTTTTAAAAAAGTGCAAATATTTTTGAAAAATATGTTACATAAATAATTTTAGAACTTAGATTTTAAACTTCCTTCAGAATTTTTACCAACTTTTATCACATTTTCGAAAAGAATACGTTGATCAAAGCAAGTTATACGCTTTGATAATAGCAATTGAAATAAATTTTTTTCAGACATTTGGACTATAAAGGTAGGGTTTCATTTTGCAGTATAAGTATGCAATCATTACTTCAATGGTTCCGGTCGAATTTCGGCCGCGGGGCGAACTCTAGTTCTTATACTTATAACAATTTTATAACCAAATGATAGTTTTAAATATTTTTTGTTGTAGAAATTAATAAATGTATAATCACCTTGTATAAAACAGGGTGAACACATATAGCTAAAATATTTTTTGTTGAATTCTAATGAGCTTACTTTACAAATTATTCAAATCACACTGCTAAAATGTGGAAGATTATTATATAATTTTTTTTAAGAAATATTATTTTGTAAAACATTAAGGAAAAAAACAAACAAATATCAAGGTAGTATTTTCTGTATTATATCATACAGAAACTATGAGAATATTTAAACTATATTTTAATAATTAATATGTCAATCAGTACAGGATATTATAGGTCGAATATCATCGATATATGGATGATAATAAATATACATATATACATACATACATACATACATACATACATACATACATACATACATACATACATACATACATAAATACATACATACATACATACATACATACATACATACATACATACATACATACATACATACATACATACATACATACATACATACATACATACATACATACATACATACATACATACATACATACATACATACATACATACATACATACATACATACATACATACATACATACATACATACATACATACATACATACATACATACATACATACATACATACATACATACATACATACATACATACATACATACATACATACATGCGTACAAATGTGAAGTGTAATATTGAATTTAAGCTCATGAAATGTCATAAAACTGTCAGTGTACTTACATACATACCAACATATGTTTATTTACAAATTGCAGCATCAATATTGCCAAAAAATAATAAATAAAACTACAACTGGCAGTAGCAAAACCAAAATAAAGTTACATTGCTGCTAGGAAAAACTAAACGCAAACAAAAATAACATCAATACTCGCCATATTAGTTTAACAAATTTGAGTGTGCGCTGCTAAAGCACAAAAATATATTTGTGTTGGCCTGCAATTATGTCTGCCTGCTACTAGAAATTGCAAACACGAGTTGCAATTTTTATAATAATACGAATATATATGACTGCAATTTTTAGTAGCAAAGTGATACAAAAATGATAAAGTTTCATATTTATTTTATAGTCATATACAAGAGAGGTGGTGCTAGTGCTACATATTTAAACGCTGATTTTCATTAATTTTGTTAATATCATTAAGCCAAATACAAATTGAAATTATCTGTATACTTACTTTTGTGACGTAAATTTTGCACCTATTTAACTACACCTTAAATGAGAACTCTAGTAACCAAAATAACCCGGAAAGAAGTAGTGAATAATAATTATCATAATTGTTTTTAATAAATAAATGTGTTACTTTTTTGATTTTTGAAAAAATAATATCCTTTTTTAAATAAAACCAATTGTCTGTATTTCTGTATACTTATTTTTGAGATTAACTGTAGGTGCAAAATTTACGTCACAAAAGTATACAGATCATTTCAATATATATTTGGTTTAATGATATTGACAAAATTTATGAAAATTTTAACTGTTTGAATAAAATTACTTTGTAATAAAATATTTTGTACACAATTACTTGGAAAAAATCCACTTTTAGATCCGAAATTTAGAAATTTGGGCCAACCAACCAGCCAGTCAGACGGACGGACATAGCTTAATCGACTCAGAAAACGATTCTAAGCCGATTGGTATACTTTAAGGTGGGTCTAGGACGAACATTTTTGTGTTTTTTGAAGGTATGTTATGTAGGAACCGTACTATTTATTAACTGATTAGAAGCCCATTTTTATTCATGAGTAAAACGCAACTTTGTTTTTAAAAATCCGTTAGCAATTGACAATGTTATTGATCTTTTTCTTAATATAAAATTGTTCAAAAACAGATTTTCTAAAGGATGCTTTATATTGGGAATAGGGTTAAATATGGGCAGATCCTCATACAATTTGGTAGAAGGATTTAGATATATATAAATGTTATTTATGCTGAATTTCATCGTGATATTAAGGTCCGATCAAATAAGGTCCGATCAATACAAAAATCGACATAAATGAGTTTGCTATAATCCTTAGTGATACTGCTGATTCTTTAAATAATACGGACTTATCAATATCAAGATGGAATTCAGCATAAATAACTTTTATATAAACACAAATCCTTCCAGCAAATTTTATGAAGCTCGGCCCGCATTTAGCCCTATCCCCCATATAAAGCATCCGTCGGAAAATCAGTTTTTGAACAATTGTGTATTAAGAAAAAGATTAATAATGATTTTAAAAAACAGTGTTGCGTTTTACTTGTGAATAGACATGGTTTTCTAATCAATTAACAAATAGTACGATTCCTATATAAAATACTTTCAAAAAAACATCTCCAAACTTGGACAACGCACAGTGGGAGAAAACCCCAATTTATTGGAATTTAATTCATTTCTTCTTTATTTATGGCCTGATCCATTAGAGATGTATAGTGATATTTTAGACAAAGATGTGTGCTATCGAATTAGTGTACTTTGGGATATCCTGTTTTCAAACAGGGTGTGCTATAAAGTGTTGTATTAGGCAACCTCATTTGTAAATATATTATAAATAGTGTAACATGTTTATAATTATGTATTCCTTTAGTATTGATAACTTTTTTGAAAACTAGAGTATAATTCGAAATATGTGAGATATATTAATGACATTTTGGACATGCACCCTACAGTCAGTATAGACCGAAAATATTTTTAAATATTTGAGTGTGTGCCAATCGGTAACAATTTACTTGAAAATGTAAACTTTTGATAGATAGAGGTGAATAAAATTTTACTAGCTCATCGGGCTACAAAAATTTTTGACAATTGAAAAGAAAAATTTGAAAATACAAAAAATAAAATATTTTATAATTTTAGTTTGTAATACATTTTTGATTGTAGAAATTTATTTTAAAAATAAAAAAATCAATAAAAGTGTTTCTTTTATTAAAATAAATGCAGATTTTCTTGTGAAATTAGTGACAATTGTCAAAATTTAATTTGGCACAGCAAAAGTGATAATATTTTCCACCATAAGAAAATTTAATTTTACCATAGAACTTTGCTGCCGTTTGGCATTTTTTCTTTGTATATTTTTTTGTAATGAGCAGTAAAATAAGATTAAAATAAATATTATAATCATAATCAAATATTTCATATTCGATCATTAGAATAGATATTTTTCATTAAACAATTATGGTTATGATTTATACCAATTTAGTAATATAAATAATTGCTGGAGTATCTGTTATTAAAAAAGCTGCATACATTTTACATATAAAACTAATAATTCTTTTCGTTAGCTTTTTAAGTAATATTTTGTTAACATTTTCTTCATAAAATATTTCTTTAATAGAATAAAAATGGGAAGATATTAAATGACATAATACTGTCTTTACAGTAGTGTAAAAGTCCAAAAGCTGTTATAATCCTGGGTATAATATGAAATATATACTCCATATTCCTATAAAATTAAAAATTACTACATATAATTTCAGACAGTTTCAATTAAATAAAATACATATTCCAAGTACAGGAAGATTTCTTCAGATTTGGTGTATTAATATATAATTTTTTGAAAAAGACAACACTATATTTATTTAATTTACTTCCGACAAATTTACATTTTTGGTCCCACTGTGATGCATTGTCCAATTTTTTTGAATTTATTCTACTTCATAACTAAATAACGCTTCACGGTGAAGTATTACATATATCTAAAGGATCCAATGTTTTTCAAAACCTTAATTTATTTGACTGAAACAGAAATTATTCATATTCCATAATCGACATATTTTCTAAAAAAATAATAGGAAATCAGTTCGCACTTTTTCGCAGCTAAATTTTTCACCACAAATAAATATTTAAACTGCATTTCACTGCACCGATAACTAATAGCTTTTTAAAGTTGAACTATATGAAAAAAAAATAATTACCAAATATTTTGCACGATTGTATTGCTAAGAATAGCAAATACAACAAAAATTAATTAATTTGCCTCGAGCAGTTCCCGAGTTATATGAAGTCAATAAACTATCCACTATATACTAACAGTGGATATTTATTTTCAATGATATCAAAACTACTCCGAAATACTGAAATTTTAAATATACAAAAATGTTCACATTCAACTTAGTGTTAAAACGTTATGGGAGATGCTATTTAATTATGCTATGTATATTTGGAATCATTGATAACCTGAGACTTAAACTGCATTATAATTTTCTAAAAATCTGAAAGTTTATTTTTAAATTTCGCGCCACAATTTGTATATTTCTCCCACAGTGCAACGGTGCAAAACTAAAATCAAAAATATGTTTGCTGATGAAATTCACACATATGTCATTATAAAGGCCTTAGCTTCTGCTTTCTAAATCCGTGGACTTAAAATCGGCTGAGATTCAACTGAGTTACTGACTTAAAACGGCTTAAAGGTACGTTTTTTACTCGTAACTCAAGGTGTTTGGCAAATTTGAAAAACATATTCTTGTTCTACTCGGATCCACCTTTCAGAAAATTAGTATCACTTCCCAGGTATTTATTTTTGTCGCATAGTGTATTTACTTCAGCTTTATTTCCTTCCCATAAGGAAGATGTTTCCGTAATACAATTAATATCAATAAACAAATTCAAGAAACGGCATATTTCAGAAAAATAAATATTTATAAATTTTTTTAAATAAATGAAAATATAATATTTCATAACTTATATTGAGTAAAATGTTAATATACAACTTTTTTAATAAAACCAAATATTATAAAAATAAATATATGGATAAATATTAATCAAAACAAAAAAAGGAACATGTACATGTACAGGGTTATGACTTTTTGCAATTTTTGCAAATATTAAAAATACCATGTAGGGCATGAACAAATGTTAAGAAATATGATATAATTTTTTCGCGATCGTGAAAAAAAGTTCCCGCACCAAAGACGATGAAGTTTTGTATAAATTTTTCTTTTTCTATATGAGAAAAATAAATATTTTTGGCAACATTTTTACATTTGTATTACATTATCTTAAAGAGAACATTATTCCTTAAGTCCTTGGTGTGGAAATTTTAATAAATCGCGATAATATTGCATGTTATAGAAAATAGTATACTTAAATATGAAATTTATTAAAATAATTTTTGAAAATTTCTTTTCGAATCAAAGAATTTGCAACAAAACGGCATCGATTTATTGTCGCATATTTTTGGATATTTTGTTATAAATGCATAAATTGCATATTTTGCTTTAAAATGCATATATTTTGCATATTTTTAAAATTTTTATAGCACAATTTTTTATTTTTCGAACACAAATTGTGTTTTTTGTATTACATATTTTTAAAATTCAAAAAAAAAAAAATTAATTAAATTTAAAAAAAATTTAAACAGTAAAAAAAATATCTAAACTCCTTTGGACAATTTTTCCTGGACCAAAAGGTGAAAAGTTACACTCATTTGAAAAAAAAACTGTATGACTAAAATGTCCAACTTTGATCCCCTCTAACTACGGCAGTACTTGACCGTAAAGTTCTTGACCTATGTGTCTGGCCTACTATCCATAGTACTGGTGTAAATTTCATCCAAATCCATTTTTGAGTTGGGTCACTTGTCACGAAATTTGTATTAGAGTACATTAAGCGGTACCTCAGTCATCAAGAACCTGTATATGTATTTGTTGTCAAAAACTTAAGTTCTAAATATCTATTAAAATTTACCTAAATACGATAAAAGAAAAATTAGTTTAATAAATAAATTTCACAAGGAAATATTTTTTTGGTGCATATTTTCCCATTTTATAGTGCATGTTATAAACGAGTAACAAAGGCGTATAAACAACTTAAAATATAACCTTAGAAGGTAGAAGTTCTCTTTATAGTCCTGGAAAGGAAAATTGGGTTAATAAAAAAGGCTTTTTTCGAGTTTCAATGACCTATATGGACCTAGCCCTTGGATCCTACAACAAGATAACGCCCCGATCCACACTGCCTGGACCGTAAAATCTTATATAGAGTTCCAAAATGTTGAATTGTTGAGCTGGCCTCCATATTCACCAGACTTAAACATTATAGAAAACTTGTGAAAATGGGTTGTCCGAAAAGTTTATAAGTCTGGAAAACAGTATTCAATAATTCCTGAACTAATCTATGCAATTAAAGAAGTCTGGAGCTCAGTGCAACTGAATTACATGGTCAAGCTATATGAATCACTTCCAAACAGGATTTGTGAAGTGTTAGTCAACCAAGGAGGTTCAACACATTACAAAAATAGCTTAGTTTAATTTATATCGTTGCAAATAATCTAAATCAATAAATTAATTACAAAAGTTGCTATAAAATCACTTTTTCATGGGGATATTCTATTCAAGTGGCAAATTTTTAACAGTAGCTTTTTTCGGTTAATTTATAAAAAAAATTATATAAAATCTAATATTACAGATATGACATCCATTCGTATCATATTTTATTTAGAACAAAAAATATTACAATGAGGGCATAAAACAAGTTTCCAGAAATTCCTGATCCCAAAAATATAAGCTTTGAAAAAAATTATATATGTGCTATTCAAGTGGCGAGGAGTGTATAATTGGTTTTTATAAATTCGAAGAGAATTGAGAATGTATTAGAAAAAGAACTTCTAAATCTTAAAGATTACACTTTCAGTTGTATTTTAGATTTAAGTTATCTATATAAATAAAGCGGGCACCACTAGTTTTATATATATGTTTGTATTCTAATTAAGTCTATCTATGGACTAATAAACTTTTTAAATAAAGCGATATTTTTATAATATTCTGTTTACTGTACTTCTTCTCCCAGAAACATGTTTTTACATTCATATACGGAAAGAAAATAACTTTTAATATTATACATATGTATTGATATTCTTTAATAATTTTATTATATACCACTATTTTTTATTGGATTTCTTTCTTAATAATGTAGGTAATTGTTCAGTATTGGTTTTAGAGATCTGCATAAAAGTTTTGAAATCAATGCTGTACCGAATTAGAACTAAGCGAAATTCCGGGATCTTGTATGATTTTTGTTGTACCACATTTCATTGTACCGATTTCCAATTGCCACTATAAGATGGCTAGTTGTTTATAGGCATCATCCAGGACAATGTTGTGCAATTAATTAGTCCACAAATACAAATTCCACAAAAAAATCAAATTAGATATGTTTACACATATGAATATTTATTTTGTTTTAATATTTTTTCCAAGGACCGTATTTTAATACTTTTAAAACAATCTTTTCGTATTTTTTGTTATTAAAAAACAAACATTTCTGTTTGAAAAAATATATTTATCCATCACGATATTTTTGTATTGAAAATAAATTTTTTATTTTACATTTAAATCAAAAACAAAAAACAAATTCATCGTTTATGATATTTATCAGTAAAGTTTGAAATTATTTTCAACTTTTTTCATCAGATGAAAAAATATTAAACAACAAATATTTGAATTTTCTTGCAAAAATTAATGGATCATGTAGATCCGTTAAGTAGTTTAATGTAATGCGGGAATGGATCATGCTTATTTTTTTTTGAAAACAACAGGGTCCGTTGCTTACAGTACATAGGAACATGTTGTGAATCATGTATTCTTATAGGGAGTAGTTTGGGATTATTCAGATGTAATGTATATGTAGATGGATTACGTGGTCCTCACATAGGACATCATAATATTAAGTCGGGTATGTTTTTTCCATATATTTGTATTAGTTTTGGGACAGTCCTTGTCTTTTGAGGAGTAATCTCAATTTTTCAAAAATTTTTATTCAAATTACATACACAACATATAAAATCTGTGAAAATTTTCTAAGTGAAAACAAATACATATTCATGTTCAAAAAAAAAAAAAAAAAAAAAAAAAATTGTTGAAAATTTTTCATTTAAAACAAATGATTGAAAAAGAAAATGATTGAAAATAAAAATTGTTTTTGATATTTATTTTAATAGAAATTTTTCGTTTTTCATCATGAGGGATATTTATATTTGAAAATAAAAATTATTTTGATATTTTTTTCAACAAATGAAAATTTATTTTCAACAAAAAAGATATTTATATAATAAAAATATTTAAAATAAAAAGTTTTCGGGTCCTTGATTTTTTCACAAAGAATATGAAGAAATTGAGGCTTGTCAGTTGGTACATAAAGGAGTTGTCATTCGGTACTTAACTTTAAGAATGTATTGGTAGAATTTTTGTATAAGTATTGTAGCTCCAACCACTTTCACTACTGATTCCAAACCTACATACAGTGAATCAACTAAGTTTTTTGCCTACCTTTTTTTTAAGAGAATTTTGTTTTTTGTTCATAAATAAAATTCGAAAAAACAGGTAAAGAGTAAATTTATATTTTCACATTAAAAATAAAGATTGTGTAAAATGGGAAAACCAAGAAAAAAATATTAAAATACAAATCTTAGTGCATTTGTTGTTGCATTTTATTATTTTTCATCAGAATTTGCATTTCAATAAAGTATTTTGCATTTTTAGAATTCGAGTTAATTTCGTTGGGTTTTTCAAATTATTTTTTAATTACTTTTTGGAATTTATTATTTTATTGTTAAAAGGAAACTGTGAAGTTATTTGCCTTAAAAATGTTAAAAGGAAAATAATGAGCCAATTTCAATATTAAAAATTAGTTTAGATTTCTAAATCAATGAAATATAATTATGAGATGTTTAATCAATATCATTAAAAAAATATAAAATAGAGTGATTGAGGAAATGATCCAAAGAATTATTAGAAAAAACGCACTGAGTGCTCTTTCAAATTCTTTAACTGCCAAAGGGAGGCGACTTGTATCCAAGGAAAACAATTGGATTCCTGATTTATCTTCTCCAAAATCCATATACGAACTAGGAGGAACACTATGTTTAAATTCAGACCTCTAAACAGACCTTAGGTTGCTTGGAACCAATGTAAAGTGAACTGTCGTGTAGTACAGGAAAAATACTTAATTTAGATATTTTTAAATAGAGGTCGTTATCATCACCTAAGGTCAATAAAAGCAATATTTTTCAGCTAATACATACACTCATATATATTTAGAACCCAAATCAAGAATAACTATCCAGATACAACTACGCCTACTGTATCTTATTCATAAAATAAAGCATTTAAAATATGAGGTTGAAAATCAAGATTTTAGCATGTAATAGTTCTATAGTGGTATGTTAAGTCAAATATTGATAAATTCTTATAGGTATATAGGATAATAAATCGGTTAAGAAATGTCCAAATTTAGTCGTTCCACTACTAAAATATCTAAAAAATGTTATTCTAATATATAGAGTAATAAAAATACTAAATTTTATAAAATAATGCAGCAATATTAAAAAATTAACAAAAAACCTAAAAAGCAAAATACTTTATTGACCTAAAAAATTAACAATACGTTCACATTTTATCAAAAATCTCGTTAATTAATATCACGATTTTACTTTTTATGATAGAAAATTAAAATATAAGATATTCTTTAAAAAATACAACAAACAAATTTATTTTGCTAAAAATAATTGTTCAGATAAAGTTTTTTCTTAAAATTTATAAAATTTTTTTCTTATAAATTTTAATAATAATAATTTTTTTAGGAAAAATATTAAACATTTATATTTATACTTTCACAGATTTTTTAATCTTTTTATTGCACATTTAACCTGTAAACATTTAATAAATACATTTTTCAATTTGTTTATTGCCATATTTGCAAAATATGTACAGTGTCTCTCATAATTATTCGAATTTGGGTAAACTATAAAAAGAAACCAAATTTAATAATATATTTTGTGTGCAAAATAAATAAATTAATTTGTTATATTGTCTAGATAGTCCTTATGTTTGATATCACGCTTTTTAAAACTTGAAAAATTTGCATTGATTTAAATTAATTGTGCTTTTTTAAAAAAAGTCCATGAAATTGCCTCACAAAAGTATACGAATTTTTCCTGTATTTCATATTTGATCATATTATACGCAACACAAATTTTAGAATCGAATGGTTTTTATGCGTAATATTGTTTTAAGGGGTTACTATCCACGGAAAGGATATATTTTTGGCCCATTTGGTCCACAATTTTGCGGAATTTGTACCCTCTTTTCATGTAATATCATTAAAATGGCGATTTTTGGCCATAATTGTAAATTTTTCTCCTTTTTTCCAGAGATAAAACAAAAATTTGATATTGGGACTTAAAAGACCCTTTGGGGTATCTAAAAATAATATCTTTTGTTACAAGAATCTGTATTTAAACGTTCCAAGATAAATTATTCGGATCATTCTTCTTTCGCTAATTCAATATATTGGAACTTAAGTCCATTTTTATAATACTAGGATCAACTATTTTCGGGGAAAGTTTTCTGGTATATATTCTTTTAGATATCAGCTTTTATACATTTTAAGTTTTCAATGTGTTGTGGAAGTGTACAACTCCAAAACATGCCTCGAAGAAACACCATTCAAAATAGTAAAATCATTATTTTTATATACCAATGGCCTCCATGCTGCATGGCACGATATCATTATGATCACATCAAAAATGTTGATATGTGTTTAAATATTATTTACTATGATCAAATTAAAACCAAAATTTAGGACTTACAGTGTTATTGTAACGGGCAACATAAGCGTGAAAGTTACGAGTAGTAAAAACTGAAATCTACTATATAGGATGACGTTTTGTTAAGGCATGTTTTGGGGTTGTATACCGCTATAATATATTGAAAATTTAAAATACATTAGTGCCAATATGTACATGAATATACACTAGACAACTTTGTCGAAAAATATCGTCCCTAGAGGTACGAAAAGGGACTTATGATCCAGATAATTCAATTAGAAACTGAAAAACGATACCAAAAATACATCTTGGAACGTTTAAGTACAGATCCTTATAACAAAAAATATTATTTTTAGATACCCTATGGGTTCTATTAAATTCCAATATTAAATTTTGGTTTTATTTCTGAAAAAAGGGTGAAAACATTACAAATATAGCCAAAAAATCGCCATTTTAATGATATTACATGAAAAGAGGGTACAAATCCCCCAAAATTGTGGACCAAATGGGTCAAAAATATATCCATGCGGTTGATAGTTACCCCTTAAAACAATATTAAGCATAAAACCATGCGATTCTAGAATTTGTGTATCGTATAATATGATCAAATATGAAATACAGGAAAAATTCGTATACTTTTGTGAAGTAGTTTCATGGACTTTTTTTAAAAAAAGCACAACTAATTTAAGTAAATGTAAAGTTTTCAAGTTTTAAGGGGCGTGATATCAAATCTAAGGACTATCTAGACAATATAACAAATTAATTTATTTATTTTCCACACAAAATATATTATTAAATTTGGTTTTTTTCATAGTTTACCTAAATTCGAATACTTATGAGAGACACTGTATATTTGAAATTTATTTCCCATTTTCAATGCTCAAATGTACAACTTCGTTTTTTTTAGTTTTATTTAAATTCCTCAAAAATTGTCAAAAAATTAAAAAATATATATTTTTCGTTTACAAAAAATAAAACTATTTCGGGCTATTAAACGGTGTAAAAATGCGCAAAAAAATAAAAAATGTGTTGTGTGTGTAAGAAAATGTGCAAGAAGTGAAATTATCATCATATTTTCGCGAAAAAGTTTTGAAGTATTGTGAGAGAGTCGGATTTTCACCAGTGTGTTGAATTCGTCTGTGTGGAGAGGGATATGTTATTGTTGTAAAACAATGTCATAGTCCAACTTCTTATTATTCTTTGTTTTTTTTTTTTTTTATTTTTCATTTGCTTTGAAGTAGAATTGTATTTTTTATAAAGCAATTTAGTAGTATTTTTGGTACTTTTGAGTATAATTATAATAAAAATGTAAACTATGAAATCTGGCACTACTATTTTTTGTAAGTACTAGAGCCCTGCATGAGTGACTTAAATAATAAATTAAAACTTGATTTTTTTTCAAACACTGTGTTTGACTCACTCATTGTTTTATGAATGAAATGAATAGTATATTTGAAAATAACGAGTATTGTCTAAAGGCCTAAATAGACTACACAAGCGGCTTATCAAACATATTTTTTTCATTCGCACACACACTACACAAACATTGCTCGTACAATCACCGATTTTTTCACGTTTTTGTGGACTTTCAAAGATACAGATCTCAATTTTTCTTAGAAATGTAAATTTTTTGAAAAATTTGTTATTAATGAATATAAACCATACATATGGTTTGGCAAAAATTCAATATGTTTGTGTAAAAATCAAAATTTTTGAATTTTTGTACAAACAAACAGCAAGCATTTGTACAAACACGAAACACTCTCATACACTACACAACAGGCTTGCACAACCGTAAAATATTGGTATGTTTGTCAAGCCGCTTGTGTAGTCTATTTGGGCCTTAACACTCAGTTCAAACGATACAAGTAATGAGAGTGTTTGTGTAATTCAAGTCAAGTACTATACAGTCAGTGAATCGAACTTAATTTCGAATAGTCGAAGATAATATAGTAGCGTCATCATCTGTACTTAACACTGCCATATTTCGGCCAATTTGGTCCACGGAAACTGGTTTTATCAGCTTTAAATTGTTTCGAACATTAGTTTCGATTTTTTTTTTAAATTTAAATAAAATTTTTAAATAAAAAATTTTTCGAACATAACTTCGAATTTTCGAACTTAATTACGAATATTCAAACATAATATTATGTTGTCATCAATTGTACTGAAGACTACCAAATTTCAGCTAATTCGGGCCACGGGAACTAGTTTTAACAGCATTCAAAATTGTCACTATTTATTCAAAAAAAATTTGAATCGATTCATTCGATTCAAACAATCTATTTTGTATTATTTTAACATAAACAAATTGTTTACACACTCGATTTGAATGTAGTTGCACATTCACTTAATAGTACTCATAACGTTTGAGTATAACAAAACTTTGTAAACAGCGTTACCGTTGTGAGACTAAAGTCTCAATTTGACACTTTTTCAAGTGCTTTGCCACTTTTGTGACCCCTTGTCAAAATGAACTAAATTTGCGACTTTTTTAGTTTCTTGCCACTTTTTGCCCCCTTTTCAATAAAACACATTTTTGTATGTTTATACCCAACATAAAAAAAGATGGGGATTGTTTTTGCCATTCCGTTTGTAACACATCGAATTATATCCACAAAAGTATACATACATATATATTCCTGGGCCTTATTGAATTCTAAGACTATCTTGCCATGTCTGCCCGTATGTCTGTTGGAAGCATAATAGAGACTGAACGGAGAGAGCTACAGCAATTTTACACAAATATTTCCTAAGGTAAGGATTGTTTAATATTGAAAATGGGCAATATTACCCAAATTTTTCGCATAGCCCCCACACAAGTGCCCTCCGATAAACAACTTTAACAGACATACCCCATTTGCTCAATGTCTGGTTACCCATCAAAAATAAAACGAAGTACTTCAAAAAGAATAACATTTGTCACCACTTCAAAACTAGCACTAATTGAATTTTTTTACATTCTGAGATAGTGATTTTTTCAATGTTGAAGATATATTTTTAGTACTTACATTTTAATGTTAATATTATTTAAGTCAAATTAGTTGTATTCTATAATACTACAATTTCACTTCCGAATAGCTTCCAAAAAAGAGCATTAAAATAACATCTTGAGAATGACTTCAGAAGTAGTGAATTTGGAATCAAAAAAAAAGGGATGTCTCCCTCCTATGACAAGCCTGTGTTAAAATCATCACTTCTTCAGGTCTTTTTCAGTACTTCCATTGAGTAAATTCTACATCTTTTTCTTTTTTTCCCCAGAAAAACAAGTAGAGTAATGAAATTCGACAAAAACTCATTTTATATTAACCGAAATATTTTTGTTAAGTTTTAATAAGAATCGGTCCATAATTGACCTTTTTCCCTGTAGACGGTCACCTTCAAAATGAAAGTTTAACGCTCATAATCGTCTTTAACTTCTATAGAATCCGAAAACTGCATACTAAATTTTATGAGGATCGAGATATAATCAACCCATAAAAAATAAACAAATTATGTAGGAACCAAAATCTTTTTATCAAACATATAAACAGTAGTTGACACTAAACCCATAGGACCTTCATCTCCTACAGAAAATAACTTTAACACTCATTACAGATTTAAAAATGTTGTTATACCTATGAAATTCGGCATAAATACATTATAAAGAAACCAAAATATTCTTGCCAATGTTTATGTGGATCGGTCTATAAATGTTCTTACCCCCATTGAATGCACTATTCCGAAAATATTAGGAAGGAAGGAAGGATTTTATTCCGAAAATCGCAAAAATTTGGTCCAAGATGTGCCGAATTTTATAAAATTATCTTGTAATTTGCGTTTAAGCCATGAGCCCATAAATTTCATAAATAAAATATGTTTTTACAAGGAAAAGACGCTCAACGATTTTATTTAGGCTTTTATACTGTTCTAGGCATGAATGGGCACACAAATAGTGAGCATGGGAAGTGGAATTTTTCAAACATATTCTGAGCTGATCAGGGAGTTTACTCTGTATTTCGATTCGAAAGATCTTTCGCAACACAATGTATTTAACATACAAATTCGAAAATTTGTTCATTCGAATCGAGTTACAGAGTAAACCCCCAGTATTATATTCAAAATTGGTGAATCGTCTGACTGGAAAAATATTTTATGAATGTCCTTAATATGCTGAAAAAGCTGACAGTTAGTGAATGATTTAGAAAATATAAAAAACGTTGATTTAATACAAATGTATGTATATCTCAGCCTCCGTTTATTATATTTCGGAAAGATATTATGACGATAAATGCAGAAGATGTGGTAAATTATTTGATAGTGAGTGCATCGACTGAATTGTTATTTTACATCTGAGCATTATTATTATAATTTTATTGCTAATTAAAATATGGTTAATTATTTTGATTTATTTATGCACATTTAAATACAAATGAAATGATTTTACCTACGTTGACACTTTGCGTTAAAAATCCCCTTTCAGTGCGACTTTTTTCAGAAAAATCCCTTTTTTGTGCGACTTTTCGAAATTTTCCAACGGTAACACTGTTTATAAATACTATTCTAAACAAACAATGAGTTGAGTGCAAGACAATGAGCCACTCATTGTGTGTAGCAAATAGAGTTACTCATGCAGGGCTCTAGTAAGTACGTAAGAAACTATAATTGACACACGTAATGTAAGGCGAATGAACGATTTGATTATAGAGAAACCCAAATCTGGTCGAATTCTAGTGACTACCTTTCGTTCGCTCAGACTTTCTTTCGATATTGTTAAAGAGGCAACAAATGTTCTTTTCGAACACTGGTAGGTATGCTTACCTAGTAGATAAGCTCTTGTGATAGATTAGTTCATTAGGTAAATTAATTTAAATGTTTTATTTCTAAAAATTTTCATATCGGGACCAAAAAATAGTCTTTGTTGATTCGGCAACAGCACCTAGAGACGTAATCGGTAGACCGAAATACGAATATATCAAATAAACTAAAGAGAAGTCCTTAATCACAGAGAACACGCTGTGATAAGTCTGGTATGAACAGACTCAACCATGAAAATACCCTGACAATGAGGGGAAATTCAATGGTATCACTTGTATAAGATACTGTACATCCATCACCATTCAACCCAGTACACTTCACACTTATCCGACACATTCATTGAGAAAACATTTAACGCATTCATTCTAGGTATACTGTTGGACTAGGTCCGTTTAGCCCTTAATTTATTATGTTTCTTATCCATTTGACACCAACCCATTCCCAATGCTTAGCGCCACAGTCACTCTTCTGATGGGTATCTGTAGTTTTTTTTTTTCAGCAAAAGCACCAAACTTATACAGAAATAGAGATTTCACCGTGCAGGAAAATGAAAGCCACTTTAATTGTTTCCCTTTCCTAATATATCAGAAGAAAATGTGTTTATATGTATTTACATTAAAGAATTTTTGTAAAATAATTAAAATGTTTTTATTTCTTAATTAATTTGTAAATAATGAACAATATGACATGAATATTGCCATATTTGTACAAAAATCTGATAGGTAGAAACACGTAGGTAAAATTAATGTTGAGATTACCAAATCAATTTTCAATTCTATTGGATAAAGATATTTAATAGGTAATTATACTCGTTGATATCTATTTGTTGAAATTACGGACATTAGATATCGTCATATAAAATACAAAAATTCCGAAATTACAATGAACAAATTTTTCAGGAGAAGCAAAAAACCTAAAACGATAAATAAACTCAAATTTTTTTTGCATTTTGACAAGTAATGCTTATTTTTCATTAATTGTAAGGTCAATATGTGTAAATGATTTATGGGTTAAATATGAGTAGGCGACCCGTTGTTTAAAATGCTTAGTCTGGATTGGATCCCCAACTACTGTACCAACTATTAAAGTCGCCGGTTAGGATGACAGGGTGATTGTTTGTATCTAGTAAGGTAAGGTCATTTAAATTAAAAGTTCTAGATGGAGATATATAAGTAGAAAAAACGACAAACGATTTTAAGAATGTATTAGTAGGCCTATTGAATCAAAATTACTTTGAGAATTTAGTTCTTCATGGTGGATGGAAGCGTGTATCAGAATGGCAGAACCGCCATAGTTGTGAGGTATGTTATGTCTGAATGGGGAATGATATAACTTATGAGATATTGCAATAGGAATATTGGCAAGACTGTTAATGTGAGTTTCCTGTATGGAAATTATTTTAGGTTTGTATTTTTTTATAAGAGTAAGTAGTTCGTTATAGTCATTACTGTAACCTCAAATTTTCCATTGCACATAGTGGCACAGACATATTAAAAAGGGCGATAAATTAACCACTGACCTTTGGTACAAGTGATTGGTATCACTGAAAAGATAATTTTCTCTAGTTTTTGAATACGTAAAGATATTATAACCCGAACAAAATTATGCAAAAAATGTATAAAATATAAAAAATACCAAAAATATTTTTTTTTAAGTTTTCCTAAATATTAGAATTATGAAAGTTACTACATATTAGATAATGTTGTATGATGGTAAATTTTAAAACAAGTTAAAAGGGTACAGAATTCTTTGAATATTTGATGATCATAAGTACTTAGACATCTACTAATCAAAATTTTTCTCAATATATGTATGAAGTAACAACTGCAACCTTAATTTTATAATTAAGTCGTTTCTATTCATTACCTCAAAGTTAAAGGAAAATTTTAGTAACTAAGTAACTATAATGCATTCATTAATATTGTAATTCGAAATTTAAATGTATCGATCTATTATTGTACAGATCGTTAATCTAAAGATGAACTATAACAGCGATAATTAGTTAGAATCTTGTTTAGAATATAACGTTTAAGTAACCTGGAGAGATATGTGTGCATTTCATCAGCAAACATATTTTTTATTTTAGTTTTTCACCGTTGTCCAAGTTTGGAGATATTTTTTTAAAGTATTTTATATAGGAACCGTACTATTTATTAATCGATTAGAAATCCATGTCTATTCGTGAGAAAAACGCATGTTTGTTTTTAAAAATCCGTTAGCAATTGACGACGTTATTGACCTTTTTCTTAATACAAAATTGTTCAAAAACTGATTTTCTGAAGGATGCTTTATATGGGAGATAGGGTTAAATTTGGGCCGATCTTCGAAAAATTTGGTGGAATGATTTATGTTTATATAAAAGCTATTTATTCGGAATATCATCGTGATATTAATATTAAGAGGAGAATTATGGAATTCAAGTCATTTTCTGAAGGTGCGTTTGTATGGAGACTAGAATCAAATAAGACCGTATTGTCTAAAGAATCAGCAGTATCACTAAAGATTACAGCAAACTCAATTATACCGATTTTTATATTGATCGGACCTTATCTGATCCTAGTCCCCACGCAAATCCTCCTTAAGCCAACGCCTTTAATTCCATAATTCCCTTAATAACATCAATTTCACGATGAAATTCAGCATAAACAACTTTTATATAAATTTGAACCCTTCCACCAAATTGTATGAGGATCGGCCAATATTTAGCCCTATCTCCCATATAAAGCATCTTTCGGAAAATCAGTCGTCAATTGCTGACGGATTTTTAAAAACAAAGTTTCGTTTTTCTCATGAATAGACATCATTCTAATCAATTAATAAATAGTATGGTTCCTAAATAAAATACTTTCAAAAAACATCTCCAAACTTGAACAACGGTGAAAAACTAACAAAAAAATGTGTTTGCTGATGAAATGCACACATATCTCTCCAGGTTACTTAAACGTTATACATGTCATTATATAGGCCTTAGCTTCTGCTTCCGTGAAGAAACTTAAAATCGGTTCAGATTCCACTAAGTTACTGACTTATAAGTGCTTAAAGGTAGGAAAAACCGGTTTTTACCCGTAACTCAAGATTTTGGAGGTGTTTGGCAAATTTCAAAAATATATTCTTGTTCTACTCGGATCCTTTCAGAAAAATAGTGTCACTTCCCAGTTATTTCAATTTATTTTGTCTCACTGTGTTATTAACTTAAGTTAGCTACTTTTAAGCATTTATTATTTTTATTTTATTTATTTATTTATCGGTAATACTAAAAGCCTTTGCGGCCAACAACGTATTACATATGTATCTTAAAGTATTTTTTTTTTTTTACATGTTTCTGTTATTTAACATATTATTATATAATTCAAAATTAGTACAATGAAATGTATAAAAAATAATAAAGTTAGCTGAGGTTAAAATTTATTATAATAGAAAATTGAAATGTACACTCCTAATTTCTCGATATGATGTATACAATTTGTTTAAGACTCCCTATCAGTGCTTACGATCATTCTATAACACTTACTATTAGGGTAGACATTATAAGTTTATTGATCATTAAAATGATCGAGAAGGCATTTACGAAATAACCTGCAAGAAAAAGAAAACTTTCTAAGATCACTAGGTAAGATATTCCAGTATCTTGCAGTTCTTACAATGAACGATCGTTCATAGACAGAACACGTTATAAGCGGTAAGATAATTTGTGGATTTCTGGTGGATCTAGAAAAAATAAATCTTTTATGAAGATATAATGGTTTTATGTACTGTTGAAAGAACAGGATAGAAAGTTATTAATAGCATTAGATATGTGTTCATAGTATTTAATACAATAGACAAACCGTACAATTCTCTAGATCACACATCCTATCTAAGAATTTTAAATATTTTATTATTTATTTATTTTTTATTAGTTTCCAGCAATGATCATACAAACTGTGGACATATTCTATTACATTTTTACACTATATACATATGTTATGAATGTATACCAATTGGATATATAAACAAATTTAGTAGTCTTCCGATACCTAACTGTTGTGATTGAAACTTTAATCGAATGTTTGCTGGGTAATGCTTGTATACATATATTTAAATTTTGTATCTATTTTAGAGCTTAGACATCATAATATATTTCAAAAACCATATAAAACAATGATTGTAACCGAAATTTTACTTAAAGAAGTTAATTAATACTAATAAAAAAATCAGTATTAAATAATTAATAATTTTAGCAATTTTAGAAAAAATATTGACTTTTTGCAATAAACGTTATTGAAATCAGTTATTAAATAAATCAGGATGAAAAAATCCATGTGTATATTTTTTCAATCTCGAAAAAAATCAAAAAGAGTAAAAAGCCTCAAAATGTTAAAAAAGATTATAATTCTAGACATCCCCTATTTTAACGGATATATAATAGTTATGCGCATTTTTGGGCATTTGTGTTACTTTTTTACCTTTAAAGTATTGAAAATTAAAATAATATTAATTATAATTTTCCTTTCAAGTTAACTGTTCATTTTGACACTTGTTACCATTACTATGTCTTAAAAATTCGTAAATTAATTCTCAACGAAATATAATATTATAATTCGTAAAGAAAAAGTAGAATTTTTACATTAGAACGTCATATTATTAACATCGAGTATAGGTCTTTCAACAGGAATTATTACTCCATTTCAAATATTTTTTTGTTTCATCAACTTTCAACTCAGCTCAAGCTCAGATTAAAGCTTTTAGGAAAATTGTTGTGAACAAATCTTATGCAGAAAAGTGTCTACTTTCAAATGATGTATCATTTGTTTTATAAAGATTAGTTTTCATTTTTGACTTAACGCCACAGGTCGCAAGTGGCTGCCCCATCGTGCATTGTAATATTGTAAGAGACATTATATTGCTTAAAAAAAGGAAAAAAGGATTACAGGTATAATTTGTTTAATAGTGTTAGTATAATAGAACTACGATTTATAGATAGTATAATTTTTGTTAAAAATTAGTTGATTACAATGCGGTAGTCCAAGGACAAAGCCAAACACCGGCTTCTAGACATAACCGGAAGTAAGCCCAGTCATCAGAAGGTATAGATACATTTTTAATTATTCTTCCGCATTGTTTTGATCCGTTCCATCACTATCCTGACTTCCTTGTGATGTTTTTATCCGTTTGACCTGGTCTTAAGTTGACTTCTAGTACGTCGGGATGTTGTTTTTGGGTGGTGGCATAGTTTTGGATTGAACTTGTGGTTTGCTTTACCTTGCACTATGGTTCAGACGACCACTTTTTTTCGGTCAAAACTAAAAAAAGCTTATATGAAGTTGATGATCGTAAAGATTTAAGATGTTATACCAATCATTCATGTACTACGTATCCCCACATTGTTTTGGGCCATCTTTTTACGATAATTATTAAAGTACTTTTTTATCTTTCATTTCCAAGACAAATTTTTTAACTTTTTTTCTTTTAAGATGAAAAAACAATTTGAGAAAATATGTATTTGGAATTACATTTTAATTTTTTTTAATGAAAAAAGTAACTTTAGTGGCTTTTTATTAAAGAGTAATTTAATGTTGATGGAAACAAAATACATTTTCTGTAGCTCCGACGTATGTAACATCAAAAAAATAAATAGTTTTGGCCAAAGAAAGTGGTCGTCTGAACCATAGTGCGTTGGTAGTAAAAGTTTTCAGTTGTATGTTTTGGATAGGTGTTGGCTAAGTTTTAATGGCATTAGAGGTAGATGGAGTAATAATATTTAAGTAGTCAACATGTTGTCTAGTAAATGTAGCAAAAGTCGATTTGGTAATATGTCTCTCGTTGTATTTTTGCATTGCAGTTTTGTTATCGACTTTTTCTAAAGTTTTAATGGCATGAATTTCTTTATATTTTAAAAAAATTGGACATGTCTTGCTTACTACAGAATGTTTAGTGTCGGTGAGTTTATTTTCTACACAATTTTGGATTTTCACAAACTTCATTTTGTGATCGATGTTTCCACAGTTGATACATAGTTTATCGCAAGGCGATAAGGTGGTATTATTCAATCAGCTGATAATTTTTTTCTTAATTCGCCTGGTTTATCCGTTAAACGGAGAAAAACTTCATTAATATTTTGAGTTATTTATGTAAAAAATCTAAAAAAACCAAGCATCTCGTAAACAAATATCATTTTATTTAAATAATGGCATAATTGGTATGTATACAAATATGTCATTTAGGAAAAATATTTTTTTCTATTAAATGTTAACATATTAAACAATATTGTTTTATATTTTATATTAACATTGTGTAGATAACGTAATTAACTAAAAAAAATCTCTTCCGGAACACTTTATATAAAGAAACACATATGAAGAATTTAGCCGAACAGCGGCAGCTTACTTTTACATATGGCTTAATTTTGAAATCTATTAAATGTTAACAAATTAAACAATATTGTTTTATATATACACTATGTAGATAAAGAGATTAACTAAAAAAAGTCAGTTTCGGAACGCTTTATATAACAAAACCCATATGAAGTATTTACCCGTCCGGCGGCTGCTACATTATGGCCAAATATTGAAAATTACTCCGCCGGAGTAGAATTATCCATTCGCAACAAATATTCATTCATTCGTAATATAATATTTTCATGAATATGTACTTTTTTATCTTTATTTTTCACAAAAAATTAAGTTTTACTTAACTTCAGGCACTCACTTAAATTTTGCAAATTAATCCGTCGGAATAGAATTTTTCGTTTGAAACAAACATTATTCAATTCAGTTTAATTCAATTCAATTTAATAAAATATAAACTTTTTACAAAAATTTTTCATCAAATGAATTCGTCGTACTTATGGTTTTTGACATCTACGTAAACCAAATGCAAAACAAAATACATGTAAAATGTTGTTGTTGCAGAACTGCCACCACCTTATCTGAATTCACATTGGTGTCATCGCTAGATATTTTGGACCGAGGGATAAGTCATTCATATGTTTATTATTGTCGAGATCAAACATTGTTTGGTTTGTTATATTAGGCGGTTTATTCATTGTTCTTAATTTTATTTAATATAAAAAGTAGTTACTTATTTTTTTTTGCTTATTTGTTTTTAATGTAATTGGTAAACGATTAATAAATAATAATATTATTTATGTTATTGTGTTTGTTGTTGCGTTTGAGTATTGTTTATTTTTACTTAGGTGTTTTGTTATTGTACAAAAGAATGCCATTTTTATTATTAGTACATATTTTGTTATTACTAGGAAGAATGCACTTGCACTTTTTGTTGTTTTTTATGTTTTAAATAATTTGGGGGATTGTTATATTGTTCGTCACAGTTGTAAAGGCAAAGTCAATTCAGAAATTAATAAATTCTTATCTTAATAGAGAGATTGCTGATAGTATTATAACAATTAAACTTAAGTTATAAGTGAGAAGACACAATTAACAAAAACCATAAAAAATGATTTCGGAAGAACAAAAACTTAATATTTTAAGTAAATTGCAATTTTCTGATTTGTTTTGTTTTATTTATTATTGTTTTTTATTTTGTTATTACTAGGAAGAATGCACTTTTTGTTGTTTTTTATGTTTTAAATAATTTGGGGGATTGTTATATTGTTCGTCACAGTAGTAAAGGCAACCGTATAATACGAAAGCAAAGTCAATACAGAAATTAATAAATTCTTATCCTAATAGAGAGATTGCTGATAGTATTATAACAATTAAACTTAAGTTATAAGTGAGAAGACACAATTAACAAAAACCATAAAAAATGATTTCGGAAGAACAAAAACTTAATATTTTAAGTAAATTGCAATTTTCTTTTTTTTTATTATTATTATTATTCGTTTATTTAGTAGTATTTTAAATACTTTATCTTATATCTATAATAATGATGTTACAATTAGTATTAAATACTCTGATATACATTATTTTTTACAAAGGATACAATATTTCTTTTAAAAACATTAAGATTTCTTTCATTTTTTACATTAATTGGTAACATATTAAACAATTGTAGTCCTTTGTAGAATAGGCATCTCTTCATGGCATTGTTTGTTGCTTTGTTTATTCGGAAGTCCATTGCATTACGTAGACTGTAAGGTTGTATTTCATTGACGTACTTAAGTTGCTCTGTCAAATATTCTGGGGCGTTTCCTGTTTTCATCTTGTGTATAAACGTTAATGTATTTAGTTGAAGTCTGTGTCTTATATTTAACCATTTCAGTGTATCAAGCATTAATTGTGTTGATGTGAATCTATTGCATTTAATTATCGATCTCATTGCTTTATTTTGAAGTTTTTGCAGCCTTTCCAATTGTGTATTTGTGCAGCATGTATATATGATAGTTGAACCAAATTCGAAATGTGGTTTTATCATTGTATTATATATATTTATCGCTGTTATTGTAGATATTTTGTTGCGTATTCTTCTAAAGAAACCAATCTTTTTTCCAATTTTGTGGCATATATATTCTAAATGTTCTTTTAAGTTCATGTTTTTATCTATTATAAAACCTAAATATTTTATTTTATCCACTTTTTCAATTATTTTATCATTTATTGTAATGGTTGAGTTAGTATTCATGTTTATTTCCATTATTTTTGTTTTACATTCATTGAGTTTAAGTTTATTCATTTTCAACCATTTATTAATATTTATCATATCATACATTAAATCATTTTGACACTGTTCATCTGATTCAGCCTCACTAAAAATTAATGTATCATCCGCGTATAGCACTATTTCACATTTACGAAGTATCTTAGGCATATCATTTATGTATATAATAAATAAGAGAGCTCCTAAAATCGATCCTTGTGGTACTCCATATTCATTGTTAATTTCTTTCGATATACTATTATTCACTTTCGTTATTTGTTTTCTATTCGTTAGATATGACTTAAACCAACTTAATTCTTCATTTTGTATACCATATATGTGCAGTTTTTGTAGTAGGATGTCTCTATCTATGGTTTCAAAAGCCCTTTTAAAATCAAGAAAAATTGCCATAATTTTTTTATTTTTGTTAATGTTTTTCCATCTATTTATAACATAGTTTACTGATGTTTCACATGAATATTTTTTTCGAAATCCAGACTGATATTTTGATAATATGTCATTTGATTCTAAATATTCTTCAAGTTGCATTTTAACAATTTTCTCAAGAACTTTTTCACATAATTTTAAAGTATTAACGGGACGAAATTCTTCACATTTATTAGTTTTTGCTATCTTTTCTATTGGTGTTACCATTGAGGTTTTCCAATTTTCAGGGAAAACTCCAGTTGCCATTGATGTATTTACTATATTTAGCATGATGTTTCCGATTATATTCCAATTGTCCAGTATCATACGACTATTTACTTTATTATAATCAGGTTTATTTTTTAAGGTTTTACATATGTTTTTAAGTTCTGTAATAGATATTGCACGGAATTTAAATCTTGCATTTATTACATCTATTTGATTTTCATATTGCACATATTCTATATTATCTCTTATTTCATTTATACTGTTTACAAAATAATTATTAAATTGGTAAGCTATATCACAGTTATTCTTATATTCTATATTATTAAATATCACAGTTTTTATCACAGATTGGTTTTTCTTTAGAACTAAGTTTTTAATGTTTTTCCACATTTGTTTCTGGTCTCTAGCTTTATTAATTTGATTGTTAATATACCTATTTTTCTCATTTTCAAGTTTTATTTTATATATATTTCTTGAATTTTTATAGTTTTTCCATGCTGTTATAGAATTTTCTGCTTTAGCTATGTTATATTTTATTATTTTTTCTTTTTTTAAACGTTCTAATTGTTTACCAAACCATTTATTATTTATTTTTTGCTCATTCACTTTCTTATTTATTGATAGCTTTTTAATTGCCTTTTCTACAGTTTCATCAAAATGATTCACATTTACATTAAGTTCATGTCTTTTATCAAATATTATTTTTCCAGCTATTTCATTTCGAAATCTGCGTTTGTTATATTTAAAAATTTCCAATTCTCTACCGGTTATGTGTTCAGTTTTCTCCTCTTTAATTTTAATTTCAATTATTTCGTGATCAGATATTTTGTTTATTTGACTATTATTTGTTTCTATATTTATTATATTTGTTATGATATAATCAATTAATGTTTTTGATCTATTTGTAATTCTTGTGTATTCCGTTACTATTTGTTTTAGGCCATTATCGTTGATTATATGTTCCAATGTGTTCTTATATGTACTTTCTTTAGTCCAATCAATATTAAAATCTCCAGCGACAATTATATCTGTATTTTTTTCGTTTAGTTCTTCTATTGTTTCTTCAAATGCTTCGTAGAATTCTACTTCTTGACTACTCGGTGATCTATATATAGCGGCTATTATAATTGATCTATTTTGATATTTAATATTATACGCACTTATCCAGTATTTTGAATCGCGAACCTTTTCTTGTAGTAGTTTAACTTGCCAATCTTTATTAAAATATATGATTAATCCTCCTGTTCTCGTAGAGTTTGATAGTGTAGCATATTGTTGATATCCTTCTATTTGTATTTCACTTTCATGTATTTTGTCCGTTAGATGCGTTTCCGTTAGTATTATAAAATCAAAGTTCTCCGTATTTGCTATTACCTCCAGCTGGTCGAAATTATTGGTTAGGCCTTGAATATTTGTATACATTCCTTTTATTATCTTTGGTTGTTAATCTATTAGTCCCAATCTTCTCTTTTTTAAGTTTAGTTTATTTTGATATACTGGACATTCTCTACTTATTGTTGCATGGTTCTCATCAAGTCCCAGATTTAGCCGTTTATTACTTCTAATACAGTTTATACATTTGTTAATATATTCCTCGTTACAATCTTTTGTTTTATGGTTTCCATTGCATCTAAAACAAACTTCCTCATTTGTACAATTTATGGATTTATGATTGAAGCCTTTACATTTAAAACATTGGATTATATTAGTTCCATCAAATATTCTACATTTTTCCCATCCTACATTAAGTTTTTGGGCTGATAATATTTTCGGATATGTTTCCTTATCAATTTTTATTTTTGCATTAAATATATTTCTATTATTTCTTTTGGTTTCGTATATTTTTATTACATCCATTTTACTGTTTTCTAGGATTATATTCTGTTTTCTTAATTTTTCAACTAACTCCTTATTTTCATACTTAAAACTCATGTCTGTTATAACAATTGACAATTCAGCATCATTCGGTACTTTTATTTCATAATTTTCACTCATTTTTGTTTCAATCGCCGTTTTTATTTTTTCGCGTTCATTAATATTTTCACTTTGTATTACTAGTGTACCATTTTTTCTATTTTCAATATTTATAATTTTAAAATCAACAGGATCTACCTTTTTATTTAGATCATCTTTCGTTTTTTCAACTTTTTGTTTTTCTTTTGGTTTAATTATTAACGGAACCTGATTTTTTACTTCTGGCAACACCATATTCTTCTTCAATGCATCAGAAAATGATAGCTTATTTTGTTTGACGTTTGTTTCTTTTATCACTTTTTTTATTTCGTTGCACATTTTTACATTTGTTTGTTCAATATTGTTACACAGTTCTTGGTTTTTGTTTTCGTTGTCTTTAATAGTGCCGTAAAGTTTTTTAATTTCTTGAACGTTTTTTTCACAGTTTTTTTGTGTATTATCAATTATTTTAAGCCTTTCTTCGTACCTTTTCTCGATTGCTTGCAAAAGTTGTTTAATTTCATTTTGTCTTAATGATGTTTCGAACTCCCTTTTGTATTCCTTTAGGTTTTGTTTGTTTATTCTTACACCATCTTGAATTTCTCCTAAGACAAGATCAACATTTCTAATATACTGCATACAGTCCTCACACATAAATCTTATAAAGTTGTTTGCTTCTAGAACCCCGAGTGAATATTGATCGATTCCTGAACACTTTTTTGTACAGTGGTATATTTTTCCACAAACTCCATTACATCTGATGCCCGTTTCTCCTCTAATCACTGACTTGCATGAACTGCAATCAGTCATTTTTGGTTATTTTTTTATTGTTTAATTATTGTCCAATAACTTATTTATTTTATAAATATTATTTTATACACAATTTGGTTTAGGTTTATTAAACGTTTTAATAGTCTTTTTTCTATTTTTTAAACAGTTTAATATTTATTTTTCGTTATTTTAATCAGAGCTTTTGTTTCTTGCTTCTTATTCTTATTCTCTTCTCTTGAACTCTGATTTGTTTTGTTTTATTTATTATTGTTTTAAATGTTTATTTAACATTTTTCCAAAATTTTTAATTTTACAAAAGTATTATTTGCAAAAAACAGCTGTTCATTGTTTAAGTTTTTGAGTGAAAAGTTGGCAATACTAACAAAGTTAACTGAACTTAAATCTATAACTGATAACACAATCATCGGTTAAAGTCCGCCTAAATTTGTTCCGAGTTTAATCTAACAGCAAGTTAAGCCTAGTTTAACCCCCATGCCTATATTAGACAAATATTTATTATGCCAAAAGTCAAATTGTTATCATGATAAAAAATTAGCAGGTACAGACTGCATTAAGTAGCGTTATAGCGTCGTTATGACAGTGTTGTCTAAACAAACGTTGTCTTGATAACAAACGTCATTGTATTGTAAAATTTGTATAGAATTTTGTTTTTGTGCAATTAAAATTGATTTTTAGCGATTTTTATTTACAAAATTTTCATTTAATTTTAATTGTTTCTATAAAATATAGCATTATTATAGTAAAATTATCTGTAGGTAGTCGTGATAATATCATTACCATTTTGTTACCCTTATGCATTAACATAAACAAAAATTTACAATTTTTCTGTCGACGTTTTGTTAAGTGCTGTGATAAATATTTGTATAATATAGACACGGGTAACACTGTTACCGTAACAGATGATTGTGTTTTTCAGTTATGGATTTAAGAGCAGTTAACTTTGTCAGTACTGCCAACTTTTCAGTCAAAAACATAAACAATTAACAGTTGTTTTTTGAAAATATTACTTTTGTAAAATGAAAAATTTTAGATAAAATTAAAATAAACATTTAATACAATAATAATATTGATAAAACAAATCAAAAAATTACCTTTTACATAAAAAATTAAGTTTTTCTTCTGCTGAATTAATTATTTTATTGCTTTTGTTGATTGTGTTTTCTCATTTATAACTTTTATTGGCCAATAACACTGAGGGCGTGTTTTTCTGATAAAGATAATCTTCATTCTTTGTTTAAACTAGTTTAATCTATATTTTGTGTTTTTCAGTAATCAGTTACGTTACTTAGTATCTTAGTTTATCTAAGTGCTATTGGCCAATTAAACCTAAGTGAGAGAACAGATTCAACAAAAACAATAAAATAATCAATTCGGAAGAAGAAAATTTTTAAAGTAATTTTTAATTTTTATTTGTTTATCAATATTATATTGTTTTAAATGTTAATTTTAATTTTCACTAAATTTTTTAATTTTACAAAAGTGATATGTGCAAAAAAAAACAGCTATTCATTGTTTATGTTTTTGACTGAAAAGTTGGCAATACTAACAAAGTTAACTGCTCTTAAATCCATAAATGAAAAACACAATCATAGGTTAAAGTCCGTCTAAATTTGTTCCGAGTTTAATCTAACAGCAAGTTAAGCCAAGTTTAAATGAATAGTAAGAAACCCGCCCTGAGTTAAGCTATGATAATAAGTAACGTAACTGATTACTGAAAACACAAAATATAGATTAAACTTGGTTTAAACAAAGAATGTAGATTATCTTTATCAGAAAAACCCGCCCTAAATGATCGGAGGAATTTGTAATAAGTTTTACAATTTTTAACCGATTTTTTTTGTCTTATATTTTATTGGAACAATAATTGCTTACATATTCCAATTATTTGCTGTTAGCATTTAAAAATATAAATTTAGTGCCTAAACTTTTGTAAAAAAATTTGTGTAAAAGTCGTTTCCCCTTCAGAGCAGTGGTGCCACCAGTTAGGTTAGGTTTCTATAACTCAAAGTATAAGTCTAGATGCAGAGACGGCCAATCCTCGCAACATCGGGAATATTACAGAATTTTAGTACTATTGGATGGTCCAGAACTGCCGAACTTAGAGGGGGTCAAAGTTGGACATTTTGGCCATACAGAGTTTTATTCAAGTGCGTGTAACTTTTCAAAAATTTGTCCAAAGGAGTTCAGTCAAAACAAAGCTTTGACAATTTCCTTTAAGGACTCAAGATTACTATTTTTTCAATTGTTGTTGTTTTTTTTTTTTTTTTGCTCAAATGAAAGCTTAGACCATTTCCTTTAGGAGCTTTGTAGATAGTTAGTGGGATGCAAGGGACATCAACAACATGTGAATTTTTTGACATAAGTATATATTTTTGTTGTTTTTATAGAATTGACTTCACCTTATGATTTTTCTCAGATGGGTCTTATTTTGTTTATTACTGGTGTTAAATTTTAGTCAAATCGGATAACGATAACCCGTGCCGGAAATAGATTGAAACTTGTAAAATTGGGCAAATAATAGGACTTTATCATCTAAAGAAAATTATCTATCCAACGAGGTATAAAACATTTATATTATACAAACAATAATGTTATTGACAATGTCCCCAAGCCATTTATTCAAAAAATCATGAATTTTTTGCATTGTTTGGTCTTCGTTTTGCACGCAGAAGTAATGTAAACAAAAATATATACACAAAAAAAATGTTTATACCTTGTTGAAAAGATAATTGTCTTTAGAAGATTAGATTTGATCGAAATTTTAAGAAACTATAATGGCACACTTTTGAAGAACTTAAAATAAGTCTTATTATTTACCCAACTTTACGCTTTTCAATCGATTTCCGGAACGGGTTCTCGTGTTCCGATTTTGCTAAAATTTTACCCAAGTTAGTTCTAGACACATATGAACAAAATAAGAGCCATCGTAGCAAAATCGTTTTTTTTACACCTCTTGAGTGCATAGTAGAGGTGTCCAAAAAATATATATTTTGCTTGGATGGGTCTCATTTTGTTTATTAGTGTCTAAAAATAACTGGAAGATAATAGAAGATAAAATTTGATAAAAAAGTTAAGAAAATATCATTTTAATTTCAATTTTTGAAGTAATCAAAAATTCTTATTATTTACCCAATTCGATATATTTTGGAAACCTCTAGTGTACACAGCTCAATAAGAGCAGTGTGTAATCTGCGGAAAACTACATCATATAGACCCTGTTCTATGGGAACCATAATTTTACCAGCCTAAGCCTTACGTGCTTAGGTATGTAAAACATAAATAAACACAAAGAGACGTAGTCTTATATCAATATCTCAGCAACAGACTTTTCAAAAACAAAATATTTTATTATGGATTTTTGTTAACAAAATATTTCTCCACAAAAATTAATATTTTATTTTATTATGGATTTTTGTTAATAAAATATTTCTCCACAAAAATGAATCATGAGATAATATAACGAATTATATAAATATGTAGGTAGAATAACATAAAATATAAATACCTCTTTTTGCTTTTCCTTCACGCTTGGCTTTTAAAAGTGCCATTGCATTGCTACGTTTATCATCAGTTCTATTCATTTCTACATTTTTTTTTCTTTCCTTTGATCTTTCTTTGTGATCAAAATATTCAGCAGATGCACTAATTTGATCATCACTTGAGACAGATCTTATTAGCGGTTCACTAGATAATGATGTAACATTCTCTGGGATATTTTCTAGGGCTTCTAATGAATGTTGAGGTTTAGGAGCCTCTTTTTCCTTTTCTGATGAGTTTTCTTTGTCTTGATGAATATATTTTTTTTCTTCTTTTTTCTTGGATTTTAGTTTCTTCTTTTTTCCATCTTTTGGCTTTATTTTTGCCTTTTCACTTTTCCTTGCTAACTTTAGTTTTTTTTCTATTTCCCAACGAGTTCGCATAATATCTCTTTGTTCAATTCTTTTAAATATTTCGGTTTCACGTTCTTTTTCTGATAGACATGATAGTCTCTTGCGATCTGCTTCATCGCCCATTAAATTTTCGTCGTAACCATCGTCAAATTCGGAATCAGAACTACTCTCAGAGGATGAGCATGACTCTATTTCATTAGAATTGATATCAGATATCTCTGAATTGTCCTTTTTTGTATAATCATCTTCAGAGTCAGAAACTTCCCCATCTTCCTGTTCGTTTTTACGCAATTGTACATTTTCTATTTTATTCTCAATATTCTTGTGTTTATATTTTTCCACGCTATCTTCCATTTTTTCATAATCTGTATCGGATTTGGTATCTGATCCTGACAATCCCGATAAGATTTGAGTGTTACTTACTTTCCTTTTTCGTTTTTTTACCATTGTCAGAAGTTCCTGCAATTGAATAAAATTTTTATTCAAAAGTATAAAGAAATATTTAATATAAAATTTAAAAAAAAAGAAAATTCTAACGAACAACTTCATCGAAACCATAATATAACCATATCTGTAGAAAAGTACGTTCGCAATTTTAAATGTCTTGAATTGTCACAAAAAAGAAAATTAAAAGATATATATTACTGAAAAATTTAAATTGAATAATTTGATTAAAAAAGATTGCAAAGCCAATAAAAATCAAAAACAGGATGCAAAAGTTTGGAATGCTGTTTGCGTGTGACGTTGAATTTCATGGTATTTTTCGTGGTTATAAAAAATTGAGTTAGGAGAGGATTGTATATAATTTGGACATACTCTTTCCGATTCCGAAACCCATTTTTCAGTATTTGATACGATTTCCGAGATATCGGGTGTTAACTTTGGTCTATATCCACAATTTTAAGACTAAATAAATATTGTTTTGACCACAATTTTCATACAAAAATTGAAAACAAATTAATCACTATTGTTTTGTTTCACTGCCATAACAAAAACGTAGATCAAAGCACACATAACAAAGTGTTTTTAAAACTCTTGTTTACATTATTTGTATATGGATTTTGACAGATCTATTACACTGATTGTTATTTTTCAGCATACATAATTTGACAGTTTTTGTATACATATAAAATATGTGCTGGTCTGATAACACCATCTTACAAATTTAGTGCAAATTTTGCACATAAAACAACAACAATTCATAAATAATTTGAGTGCCGAAGTAAAAAATTCAATTTTCATCACCAGCTTAGTTTTTTTCCGAAGAAATTATTAATTAAGTGGTATTTAATTGTTTGTCTGACATTTTGTTATAGTTCCATGCCATTAGGATGTTTGATGAAGATTTACTACCTATAAAAACACCATCAGAATGTTCATCCAACATAGCAGATTGCGAATGTATTATGGGATATAGAAATAGGTAACTAATATTTTTAGATACTGCCCATTTTCAATACCTGGGAAGTGATACCATTTTTCTGAAAGGTGGATCCGAGTAGAACAAGAATATGTTTTTGAAATTAGCCAAACACCTCCAAAATCTTGAGTTACGGGTAAAAACCCGGTTTTTCCTACTTTTAAGCACTTATAAGTCAGTAACTTAGTTGAATCTGAACCGATTTTAAGTTTCTCCACGGATTTAGAAAGCAGAAGCTGAGGCCTTTATAATGACATATATAACATTTAAGGAACCTGGAGAGATATGTTTGAGTTTAACCAGCAAACATATTTTTTATTTTAATTTTCCACCGTTGTCCAAGTTTGGAGATGTTTTATGAAAGTTTTTTATATATACAAAATCTTTTTCTTAATAAAAAATTGTTCATAAATTGATTTTCTGAAGGATACTTTATATGGGGGATAGGGTTAAATATGGACCGATCCTCGAAAAATGTGGTGGAAGGATTGTTTATATAAAAGTTATTTATGCTGAATTTCATCGTGATATTAATATTTAGAGAAGAATTATGGAATTGAAGTCATCTTCTGAAGGAGGGTTTGTATGGGGACACTAAAGATTACAGCAAACTGATTTATACCGATTTATGTAACAAAGTTGCGTTTCACTCATGAATAAACATGGGTTTCTAATCAGTTAATAAATGGTACGGTTCCTATATAAAATACTTTCATAAAACATCTCCAAACTTGGACAAAGGTGCAAAATTAAAATAAAAAATATGTTTGCTGGTTAAACTCAAACATATCTCTCCAGGTTCCTTGAATATTATATATGTCATTATAAAGCTTCAGCTTCTGCTTTCTAAATCCGTGGAGAAACTTAAAATCGGTACAGATTCAACTAAATTACTGACTCATAAGTGCTTAAGAGCGGGTTTTTGAAATGATAATCAAATGCCAATTAATAATCAGATTAGTTAATCTAAAAATAAATTAAATCTTATGTTAATCCCCTTTGATGTTTTTGAGAACAAGATTAAACTTCGCAGTGTTGCATACAAAACAACAGAAAATGTCACTGTTTGTTATCAAAACAACGCATATTTTATAAAAAAGAAGAAGACAATTGTAAATTTAATATGAAAATTAATGAAAACTTAAATTAAAAACAAAAAAATGTATTTTGAAGTGTCTATAATTTATACTAATCAAAAAATAAAACATTTTAATGTTTATATTTATAAAAATTGTATTATTTTTTTTGCATCAGCTGTTTACACTTTTACATTTCGTGCTTAAGATTAAACCACCTCCATTGGGCGCTTAAACTTGCAAACAAAATTAACTAATTGAGTACTCAAAAACATTTTTCGAGGATTAATTTAATCGCTAATCTTTCACCTAAATATTGGCCCTAAAAGTACGAAAAACTGGTTTTTTGTCCGTAACTCAAGATTTTGAAGGTGTTTGGCAAATTTCAAAAACATATTCTACTCGGATCCACCTTTCAGAAAAATAGTATCACTTCCCAGGTATTTATTTTTGTCGCATAGTGATATTTGTGAAAAATTTCAGCCTTCTAGCTGTTTTCGTTTGGATCTTTTTCGATGGTGGGCATAAAAAATACTCATTTTGTATGGATATAGACCCTAAAAAGGGAAAACAAAAATAAAAATTTTATATAGACCATAAAACACGAATTTTTATTTTCATTAATATCTTAACTTTTTTTCAATTTTACATAACGGTGTGTAAATCTATAATTTTGTTGAAAACATATGTCAATATCTAGTGTGAAAAATTAAAAAAAATCTATCACGTAAATTTTGAGAAAAGTTTATCTAAACCTTCTTATTCGTTTTTCTCAATAAGAAGTGACGCCAAACACTTCTGGGTCAAACCAAAATATATATATATATATATATATATATATATATATATATATATATTACATCATGGGTTGTATCATGATCGAAACTAATTTTCCATCTGTTCAATAACAAAAAATTTTTACAAATTATCACACATTGTTTATGTATTTCAATACAAATTCCAAATATTTTTGTGAAAATTTATAACAATTAGTAACAACTTTTAATTATTGAACAGACCTTTTATAAATTTAACTACACAGAAAAAAGTTTCAGCATAAATATTATTAACTGCTTTCATTGACAAAAGTTAAGGCCTTACTATAATATGCTTACACTAACGGAAGTCAGCTTAAGCATTTGTGCGAACACATATAAAGTCTCAGTTTGTTTGAAAGTTCCGTAACGTTTCCGTTCTGTGACGTTCCGTTGGCTGTTTATGTGTAGTTAAATTCTACGTAAGAACGTACCAGCTTTCTTAAGAATAAACAAAAAAAGCAAATCTGACTTGTTGTGTCAAAAATCAGTGTTGATTTTCTTTCTTTATGTTCAAAGCTATATTAAGTAATATAAATTAATATTGTTATATACATAATTATTATATAATTTATATATGTATATATCTGGGAAATTATGATAATATTCAAATTTTTCATAGGTTACATTAAAATCTAAATTAACATTTGGATAAATTGGCGAACTTGCAATAATTTGAGTGGCATCTCCAATATGTAAAAAATTTATATCTGAAAACTATTATAGTTAGAATTTTCAAAATCGTAAAGTGTTTTTTATTTACATTGCTTTAAAGCACACTGCGTATAGCTAGTATAATTATAAAAAGTATACATTTTTATTTTCTTCTTGGTCTTTTCTTTTTTCTTGGTCTTTTTCGTTTCTGTTGAAAGTAATGTAAACTTTTATATTCTTTGATATATTTCAGAGCTTTTTCTCTCGTACTTTTTCATTTTCGATTTTTTTTTAATTTTAAACATAACATTTAGTATGATAATTTTTTTAAGAAATATTCACTAATTTAAGAAGTACATTAATTTATATGTTTAATTTTAAAGTATTTCAATTAATCGTAATAATTAAAATTTTCTGATGTACATAATTTTTAAAACTTTAACATCACTGTTTTTTCCTGTTAATTTTTTTTTTTTTGTATTTTATGTCAGCTGTTTATAGCTGTCACTTATCGTTGCGGATTAAATTCTATAGGTTCATCCGCAACGTAACTTCAACGTTACGGCAAAACTAACGACTTACACAGGTTTTCGTAAGCCAAAAACGAATCAGCTGATTCATCACGGAACGGAACGTAGAGACTAACTGAGACTTAAAACGTATGTGACAAACTATAATGTACTTAAAGGCTCAGTTAGTATCTACGTTCCGTTCCGTGATGAATCAGCTGATTCGTTTTTGGCTGACCCGATTTTCTTGAAATTTTCACAGTGTCTTACTGTATGACTGGGAGGAACTATTTCGAAATTTCAAGAGAGAGGGGTGCCACGCCCACATACAAACTTAGTATTAAAAGTCGCATATCTCAGAAAGTACAACAGTTAAAGTCTTCAAATTTTGTATGGACATCTTTGACATTCATAAGATTATTTTCGGACAAAATGGGCGGAATGGCTATAGTGGGCGTGGCACCGTCCATATGAAGAAAATATTAAATAAGTATATCTGAGAAAATATAACAGATAGAGTCTTCAACTTTTGTCGGAATACTTTAGTGTCAATATGATTATTTAAGGAAAAAGGGTGCGGACTAGGAGTTAGGGGCGTGGCACCTCCCATATGAATTAAATACAAAAACTCGCCTATCTGGGAAACTATTAGAGTTAAAATCTTAAAATTTTACACGAAGAACTTTAACATCCATGTAAATATTTTGGGTAATAAATTGGCGGACTACCAATGGGGGCGATGCTCCTCCCATATAAATAAAATATACAAAAATTCGTATATCAGGGAGGTTAATAGAGCTAGCTTCTTAAAATTTTGCACGAAGAACTTTAATATTTATCTGAACATTTTGGACTTTCATTAGGGGGGCTTGAAACATCCAACCCGACTCCCCCCTCCCCATATAAATTAAATAGAAAATTTCGTATATCTGAGAAACTATTAGCTAAAATCCTCAAATTTTGACATCCATGTGAACATTTGGGTAATAAATTGGATTTGCCGTTTGTCTGAGAAAGTAATAGACCTAGAATCTTCAAATTTTGTACGAAGAAATTTAACATTTATTTCAATATTTTGGGGAAAATGGGCGGACTTTCATTATGGGTGGTTGGAACCTCCCATATGAATTAAATAGAAAAAATCGTATGTCTGGGAAACTATTAGAGCAAAAATCCTTTGACTTTAATGTCAACATTTGGGTAATAAATTAGTTTAGTTTAAAAGGGTTGTATACCAAAAAGGTATACATCAACTCGGAGACCCAGGAGGGTCCATTGTGATTCCCTTTAAGTAGAAACAAGAAAAGTGAATAGAAAGAAGATAGAAAAGCCGGAGAGATAAGTTTGAAATTACTGAATTCCTATCCTAATAGAGAAAGAATGTTGATAGTATTGGAAGGGAATTCTACGAGGTCCGGCGCCTAAATAGCCAATCCACTCCCCTGACAAAACCTAGAATGTCGCCTATACTACACCTAGATACATCTCCTAAATCATCATGGAATGTTTTTCATAGCCATTTCCGCCTCACACTCTGTGCACCAGGACAGTCACACAAAATATGTTCTACTGTCTCTAGCTCCTCTTCGTCCTCACACAACCTACAAAACTCCTGTGTGTTAAAGACCCAATTGCCCAAAAAGGCTCCCATTGCGCAGTGACCGGTTATCACCCCTACTAGAATTCTAATACTCCTCCTGTCCAATCCTAATAGTGTTCTGGTTGCCTTGGCATTCAACCTCGGCCATAAGGCTTTGGATACCCTGCAATCCATCCTACTATGCCAGGATTGGTTGGAGGAGTTCCTGAATTTGTCGGAAATTAACCTATAGTAGTAGCAGATAGGAGGTTTCACCGACCTAACTCCACTATTATTGTCCAGATCTTACCCTTGTCTGGCCAGTTCATCTGCGATCTCATTACCCTGTATATTACAGTGCCCTGGAACCCAACACAACCTGATTGTATACAACTCAGATAGCTCGCGGATAGCATCCCTGCAGCTGCTTACTAATCTGGAATGAACTACATGACATTTCAGGGCCTTAAGTGCTGCCTGACTATCAACATAAACTGTCACCTCCGACCCCCTTCTAATGTGTGTTTTTATCAGTTCCATAGCTTTCCAGATCGCTAAGATTTCTGCTTGGAAAACACTACATTCATCCGGAAGTCTATATGACACCTTTATGTTGTAGTCTCCTAAATAAACTCCTGCACCTGTGCCGGATTCCATTTTGGAACCATCAGTGAAGATTGCACACCCTTCAAACAAAACTTCAGATCCATGTGTCCCTACTTGGAAACTCTATTTGGGGTGTTACACCGAAGTCTAGTGTCGTAACTAAATGATCAGAGATACAATCCGTAGTCCTTTCATTACCTGTTAGACAAACCTCGTACAAGATCTTAGTGTGACCCACCCTCTGAGGTATTACTAAAGATGACTCATAGAGTCTCAGTAAGTTTCTAGCCGCCACACTCTCAACATATTTGTCAATGGGAAGTAGGTTCAGAATCATGTGCAATGCTGCTTGTGGCGTGCTTCCCATGGCGCCTGTGATGCCTAATGAAGCACACATTTGAGCTTTATTGATTATCATTCTGTAGCTACTCTTCCTCATAGCCCACCACACCGTGCATCCATAGGTAATGATAGGCCTTACTACCGACGTGTAAATCCAGTTTACCATGTTCGGTCTAAGCCCCAGTTCTTACCGATGGAGTTTCTACATGTGTAATAGGCATTGAGCCCCTTTTTCAACCTTTCCTGTAAATTGTTTTTCCATGACAGTTTGCTGTCAAGGAAGGTACCTAGATACTTGGCTCCGTCTGACAAATTCAACTCGACGCCGTTCAATTTCGGCAAATTGAAACTCTCTATCCTATATCTCCTGGTAAAGAAATTCCGTTTTTAATGGATTGACACCCAACCCATTTGTACCGGCCCAGTTCGATAAGTCGCTAAGCGCCGCTTCCATGACCTCACTGATCGTAGGGAGAAATTTTCCCTTAATCAGAATCACGACGTCATCTGCGTACGCAACTATTTTCCTACCTTTGGATTCGAAGATTTTGAGAATAGAGTTAACCGCTAGTAACCAAAGCAGAGGTGAAAGCACTCCTCCTTGTGGTGTACCCCTGGTAACTCTTTTCCTAATCCTGTCCTCCCCTAAGGTTGAGTTGATAACTCTGCTACCCAGCATAGAAACTATCCAACTCACCAGGAAATCCTGAACACCGAGTGTAACCAGCGACTCCTTGATGGCCTCTATTTCAATATTATTAAAGGCTCCTTCTATATCCAAAAACGCGGCCAAGGTATACTCTTTGTGATCTAGACCGAGCTCAATACAACCCACCACCTCATGAAGCGCACTCTCAACCGACTTACCCTTAAGATAAGCATGTTGAGCATTGCTAATGAGATGGGTATCAATATTGCTCCTAAGATGAAGATCTATCAGTCGCTCAAGAGTCTTCAATAGAAAAGACGATAGGCTGATAGGTCTAAAATCCTTCGGTTTAGAGTGGCATGCTTTGCCAGACTTGGGAATAAAAATTACCCTAACCTCTCTCCACCCTCTAGGTATATATCTCATTATAAGACATCTCTTGAAAATATCGGCTAAAAGCACCAATGCGTCATCAGGGATATTACAGAGCATGGCTGGAAAAACACTATCCGGACCCGGCGATTTGTAAGGGTCAAAAGTGTTTACCGCCCAGCTAAGTTTATCCATGGTGACTATTTCCTCAATGTGACCAGATGCATGACTAGAATCTATAGGTCTAAAAACCCCCTGCTCTACGTCCCTAGCATCAATGTCCTCTCAACCAGGGAAGTGTGTTTCCATAAGCAGAGAGAGTGTCTCGGAGCTAGACTCCGTCCATGAGTTGTCTTCCCGTTGAATATAACCTAAGACCTTTGATTCTTTGGATAATATTCGCCTAAACCTAGAAATCTCATTGACGTTTTCAACAGATTCACAGTATGTCACCCTCGAATTCCGTTTTGCTCTCTTGAGATCTCCCTTGTACTTATTAAAGCACACTTTATAGTTGTTCCAATCTGCTGTTCGCCCTGTGAGCTTGGCCCTATTAAACAATTTCCTAACCGTCGACCTTTGATTACGAAGTTCTCCGGTCCACCTTTTAGGTTGTTTTTGTTTGCCCGGATATTTTAACGGACAAGATAGCTCATAGCTCTCTTTTAGCACGTAAGTTTATCCACAGCGTTGTCCAAGTCCTTAGGTCGCTGGACCAAGAAATCAGACTGCGACAAACCTGACTGAACCCTGCTGAAGAAACTTGCCCAGTCTGTCTTACAAGGATCCCTGAAAGGGTCCTGCCTGCTGGGTAATAAATTAACGGACTAGCAAATTGGAACCTCCCATATGAATTAAATATAAAAATTCGTATATCTGTACCGCAATTCTGTAATTTTTTAATTTTAACTACCGATATCGTTAAGTAACGACAAATATCGGTTGCATTAACGAATTTCCAATTCTGTAACTTTTTAACGACCTTAGAATATTTTAACGACAAAGATCGGAAAAATATGAGAATGTTAAAAGTTTTGTATTGAAATATTTTTGAACTAATTCATACACTGAAAATAATCCATGCCTAATATATACGAAAAATGTGGTACATTGTACGAATCATTCGTTGTTTCGCACCACGAAATTCTTTCGTAATATATACGAAATTGTACGAAATATTTTAGTATAACGCAAAATAATCTTGAAAAAATTAATTTACATAAATTGAAAAAGTGAATTTTGAATAAATATGGTAAAATTTACGAAATATTAATTTATGCAAACTTTTTTGTTCATTTTAAAATATTTTTTCTAATTTTAGTTAAAAATTATTCTCCACACGAATTTTTAAATTTTTTTATGAAAATAATTTGTGAATTATAATATACTTTTTCTTAAATTTTATAAAAATGTTGTAGTTTTATTTAATGATAATATAATTAATATCATTATGTTTAATTTCGCTAAAATTTAAGAAAAAAATATTACGAAAGGTTTTCGTACTTTCGTAAAAATAGAAAAGGGTTTATTAAAGAATATTTCGTATTATACACGAAATTTTTGTAAATATTACGAAAATAGAAGTTACGAATTTTTTTTTTCGTAAAGTTGAGCATGGATTTTTTTCAGTGTACAAAGGTATTTCTTTATCGTATTTTTTGGGTTGTAAGGAGTATGTTACTTTTTTTTTAAACTTGGTTAGTTATTTCTGTACACACATAGACCTCTAAATATTTCTGTAACTGGTTGAGTTTGTTTTTCTCTGACTAACTTTAAAACTTATAACTTTAAATTAAAAGTGGAATTGAAAGAATTTGAGTTCTGGCTATGTATTTTATATTGTAGTATAACAAAAAAAATTATGTTTTTTTATTTTAATTTATTACTATACTATTATTTAGATCATAATTATTAATATTAAGAATTAATTTTTTATGTAAACTTTTTATAAGTAGAAATTTATGACCGATTATGGCTTATATAGGCTAGGTTATTGGAATAAAGAAATTGAAATTGAAAAAAATATAAAATTAATAACGTGAACTTTTTATTTGTCGTTACATTGCCGATACTTTTCGTTAACTAATGATTATGTTTAACGAAAAAAATCAGTGAAATAAAATTCAGAATACCACATAACGACAATTATTGTTAACTTACGAAATTTTACTATTTAACGACAAAATATTGTAGTTAAAATGTTACTGAATTGCGGTACTGAGAAACTATTAGAGCTAGAAAATTCAAATTTTACTTGAAAAACTGTGACATGCGAACATTTAGGGAAAAATGGGCGGACTGTCAATGGGTCCTTGGCATCTCCCATATGAATTAAATACAAAATTTCGTATATCTGGGAAATTATTATAATATTCAAATTTTTCATAGGTTACATTAAAATCTAAATTAACATTTGGATAAATTGGCGAACTTGCAATAATTTGAGTGGCATCTCCAATATGTAAAAAAAATATATCTGAAAACTATTATAGTAGAATTTTCAAAATCGTAAAGTGTTTTTTATTTACATTGCTTTAAGTGTAGCAAAGCACACTGCGTATAGCTAGCATAATTATAAAAAGCAAAAATTTTTATTTTCTTTCTTGGTATTTTCTTTTTTTCTTATGGCGGTTATGTTGAAAGTAATGTCAACATTTATATTTTCTTTGACATATTTCAGAGCTTTTTCTTACTTTTTCATTTTCGATTTTTTTTTATTTTTAAACTTCATCACATTTAGTATGATAATTTTTTAATTAATATTTACTAATTTAAAAAGTACATTAATTTATATGTTTAATTTTAAAGTATTTCAGTTAATCGTAATAATTAAAATTTTCTGATGTACATAATTTTTAATATTTTAACATCACTGTTTTTTCATGTTAAATTTTTTTGTATTTTATATCAGTTGTTTATAGCAGTCACTTAACGTTGCGGATTGAATTCTTTTCTACAGGCTCATCCGCAACGTAACTTCAACGATACGGCAAAACTAACGACTTACACAGGTTTTCGTAAGTCAAAAACGAATCAGCTGATTCATCACGGAACGGAACGTAGATACTAACTGAGCCTTTAAGTACATTATAGTTTGTCACATACGTTTTAAGTCTCAGTTAGTCTCTACGTTCCGTTCCGTGATGAATCAGCTGATTCGTTTTTGGCTTACGAAAACCTGTGTAAGTCGTTAGTTTTGCCGTAACGTTGAAGTTACGTTGCGGATGAGCCTGTATAGTTCCTTCCAGTCATACAGTAAGACACTGTGAAAATTTCAAGAAAATCGGGTCAGCCGTTTAGCCGTCTATAAAGTCCAAACAAACATACATACAAACACACATTAATTTTTATATATATATAGATAAATTATATAACAACATTAATTTATATTACTTAATCTAGCTTTAAACACAAAAAAAGAATTGATTTTTGACACAACAAATCAGAGTTGCTTTTTTTGCTTATTCATAAAAACAGCGGCTACGTTCTTACGTAGAAACTAAATACACATAAACAGCGAACGGAACGTCACAGAACGGAAACGTTACGGAACGTTTGATCTCATAATGGATAGACGTGTTTTAAATCGCTCTCACGAGAAAATAACATTGTGAACATAAATTCTTAATAAAAAGATAAGTAACAGCGAATGGACGCTAATTAAAGGTGGCGTGTCATAATGTCCAGTGACATAATGTCCATAAACCTTATGACACACTATAAAGCGACATAATGTCCATGGACATTATGTCACTTTTTAAAAATGTCATAATGTCCATGGACATTGTGACAATTCTTTCGTTGACTTTTTGACACTTACAAGTGTGTCATAATGTCCATTCCATAAATAATTAAATTTGAAGAAGAATCGCTTTATTTCATTTATTGATATGTGTTTGTATATTTAATTATTTTACTCAAACAAATTTGTAATAATATTCTGTAAAATTAAAAAAAGATACATTTCTAATAAAAATGAATAATGCCATGTAAGCATTTTAAAATTTGTTCAAGTTGTTTCGAATATTTAGACATGAAATTTAAAAAAAAAATTATTCGCCTTTATTGTGTCCCTATTGCAGGCAAATTGTGCAAAATAATTTAAAAATATTTCAATAATTAAATTCATAAATTAGTATAAGTTTTGAACTCTGGCTCGAAATAAAAACTTGCTGGCAAGAAAATTTAATACAGAATTTAAAAACCTTTCCATAATTTTACATTTTTTTATAAATAATTATTTTTTAATAAAATGGAAAAGTTCAAAACGATTTTCAACTTGAAAAAAATTTTTTTTTACATAAATCTTGTAACACAAAAACATTATTTCTTGATGGATAAGTACTTAATTTTTATTATTATCTTTATTAATGTTAAAAGATTGTTTAAAAAGAATTATGAAATTATTTGATTAAAAACTAGAGTACAAGTATATGTGAAAAATGTATTTTATTTAATAAATGCAATTATACAAATTTAATTATACAAAATATTATTACAAATTTGTTTGAGTAAAATAATTAAATATACAAACACATATCAATAAATGAAATAAAGCGATTCTTCTTCAAATTTAATTATTTATGGAATGGACATTATGACACGTTTATAAGTGTCAAAAAGTCAACGAAAGAATTGTCACAATGTCCATGGACATTATGACATTTTCAAAAAGTGACATAATGTCCATATTGTGACGAACGACGAAATTTTCGGAACGAATTTTCGTCATCAAATATAGAACACACTAAAGTATATGAAAATACGCACAATCAGTGCGTATGACGAAATTCGTCGTACGTAACGAACTGTGCGATATGTTTAATTCCATTTCATACGGAGACGAGCGACGAATAAATTGGTTTAGAGTGACCGTATTTCATTTAAATTTTAAGATATGTGGTAATATTACATGGTAATGTTATATCTACAGGTAATACATACATAAATATATATATATATACCATAGCTGTAAAATGTGAATAGAATAGAAAATAAAAATACTTTTAATATTATTATAATTTTTATTTATAATTATAAATAATTTCTAATATAAATTTTCTTTTGCATAATACAAATTTTTTACATTTGATTCATACAAATTAAATTTATATTGAACAAATTTTATGCATTTAAAAACAAATTAATACATAAGTAAAATCATTTTATAATATTAAAAATAAAATATTGTATATCTGGTACAATGATAGCAAAATATTTTATATTTGAATATCATAAATTGAAATAAAAGTCTAACTTATTTTATTTGAATACAAAAAAATTTTAAAGTTTGAATAATTTTATTTATAAAATTTTTCAACGATTAGAATTATTCAAACAAAATACATTTAAATACAAAAAATTCAAATCAACTCTTAACAATTTTTGTTACAAGAAGTTGTAAAGAAATACTTTTATTTATACAACAAATGTATAAATTAAAGATAGTGTAATACATTTTTCCTATATAATCCAACTAATCCTTAAAAAAACAGGTAAGATATTCAAATGTTGAATTTATTATACCTACACCACTTTAGTGGGGAGGGTGTATTGGATTGGTGCTGATTGTAATGCATAGAATTAATGGTCCAATACCCACCTTTAAGTAGCAATTTTGAACATAATTGGGTGAAATTTGGTACACACATTGCTTTTGGCCCAAGGACGAACCTTATTGATTTTGGTTCATTATTTCACCTAGTCCCCATATAACCGGACCTCCTCAATTGAGATTTGAGCTAATGATTATAATTATTTTTGTAGAGATACTAATATATCTACAAAAATGGGCACAACTACGTTTTATACCAATTTTATGCCCTTATTTAACCCTAGCCCCCTTGCAAAGTCCCCCTCTGAAAATGCTTGAACGTCGTTAATTCCCTTATAAGCACCTATATTTCGATATAATTAACTTTAATGTCAACAAAAATCGCTACACCGTTATTTTGTTAGGATCGTTTCATAATTGACCCTAGCTCCCATATAAAAAATGATTATCCATCAGATAATCATTTTTTTCATAAAAAATATATCGAAATTAAGGCAAAATTCAACATAAATGCTTTATTCTTAAAAATAATGCACATTTTAGATATACTCATAACTGGTGTAGGGTATCATATGGTCGGCCACGCCCGACGATACTTTTTTACTTGTTATATTTATTGCGACTTCTTTAGAAAATGATTTGGAAAGTTTGAAATTTAAATCGAAAAATTACTTTCAAAAAAATCTTATATTCCTAAAACAAACCCTGGATCAAAAAACTAAATATGTAATTTTTGACAATTCCAACTTAAGTGCAAAAAATTTTAACGCCGTTAAAACGATGCCAATTTCTTACATTTTCCAACTTTGAAAAAATGTAAAAACTGTTAAAATTATCTTTTTGCTTCGGGTTTTTTGGCTTCGTTCTTATTTTAGTACAGCAAATGTACCTTTTATATAATCAACGGATGCTAAATCTTCATCATACGATCACTTTTTTATATTAAATTCTATTAGGAACTAGTACAATATCAAATTAAATATTTTAAAATATTTGTATTTTTCTTGAAGAAATAAAAATATTTCAGGAAAGTTGATTTAAATATTAAAAATTCCAAAAAATTTTGTTGAATAAAAAAATTTCATTCATAACTTATATGAATAAAATATAATAAAAATCCATGATACAACCAGTAAAAGGTAGAATCAGTAGGGAGAGTTATCAAATTTCTGCCTTGTTATGTCAAATATAGAAGAACTAAAAAGAGAAAAACTTCAAAATATTCAAATGAAAAAAACACGAAAAATACCATGAAATATTTCTTGAACCGCACACGCAAGCAGTATTCCACACTTTTATGTTCGTATTTTGATTTCCAATGGTTTTGCGTTCTTTTTTATTCAAATTATTAAATTTTATTTTTTTTACAAAAATTTTTCGATAATTTTCATTTGATGTTTTGTTTTATATTTTTTAATTTTCTCTTTTGTGACAATTCAAGGCATGTAAAATTGAGAACGCACAGTGGTATAGGAAAAAAAAAGAGGGAAATAATTCGGTAACTTCTAAACGGTTAATCCGATTTTAATGAAATTTGGTATGCACAAAGAGGAGGTGTTGTCGAGTTTAGGGTTTGAATTTGGACCTTATAGGCCAACCAGGGGCCCGGCGGGGGGTCCTCAAATTAGGACACCTCGGCTATGTTAAATTTTTAAAACGATCCTATTTCTTCATTTGAGTTCCGATTTAAAAAAAAATCGTATATAGAATCTCCTCATCGAGCACTATAAAAAATGTCGTAGCAGTAAATTATCTCTTATAGTTTAGGAGATATTCGCATTTGAAAATTAAAATTTTAAAATTTTTACCGTCCTTACTTTAGTTTTTTTGATAATAGCGGGTCCAAATATTCCCGATTTTTTTTTATTCGCTTAACAACAAGTTTATATATCAAGCAGTGAAAGAATTATGTAAAAATCATGACTGAGTCCAAAGTTATAGGCATTTTAATTTAAAAAAAAAGGCGATTTTTGTGATTTTTTTTGGGAAAAAAGTATCTTTTTCTTTTTAAGTTATCTAAAAAGTTTAAAGTTTTATAGAATTTATACTTTTTGGAAAGCTGACTTTATATAAAGTACGATAAATGAAACAAAACCTAAAAATTTTTGATACCGAGGGGACCAGGTCCATCCAAAAAAACCCTATTTTTTATGAAAAATTCAATTTTGAGCAAAAATTCTCAAATCGCATAGTCGATATCAAATTATAGTGACCTGTTTTATATGACCCAATATGTTCTTAATCATTTTGTAACGGGTTTCGATAACCCTGCCCCTAGGGAAAACTCAACATCTTTTAGAAAATTTACATAGCACTATTATTTTCATCCATAAGGTTAACTCTTAAATTTGTTACATATATGGATGAAAATAATAGTGCTAGGAAAATTTTCTAAAAGATGTTTTTTTTCGACAACACCTCCTCTTTGTGCATACCAAATTTCATTAAAATCGGATTAACCGTTTAGAAGTTACCGAATTATTTCCCTCTTTTTTTTTCCTATACCACTGTGGGTCGTATGCTATGTGTAAAAAGTAATCCAAAAATCGTATTCTTTATTAATACTTCTGCTTTTGTTTATATTTGAGAATTGCGACTTTTTCTCATTACATATTGAGCATCTCCAGAAGGAAGAAGTTTCTGTTATGGCATTACTGACCTTCCCATTAATCATTGTTAAGCTTAGCTGATATGATACGTTAATAGAGAATTCCTTTATTTTTATGCAAATGGGCTCCAGTGCATTTATTTCATCTTTTAAATATAATATAGAGTTAAGACACATTTTTGGCAAAGAAACGGCAAAAATCTAAAATTTTTTGAAATTTTAAATTAAAAAACGTATATTTTTGGATCTGTAAATGATATTGATCTGAAATTTTTTGTATATTATTGGAAAAATTGAGTCCATTTGGTCCAAAATTACGCCCGGTATTCAAAAAAAGGCGGACCAAGGTATGGTAAATTTTGTATCACTAAATTTTTAAATGCCTATAACTCGGATATTATAAGAGATAAGTAGTATGTCCAAACATGTTTTTTCAAGATCTCGTCGAGCGCTTTCACAAAATATTAAAATCTTTGTATTTGGGTGAAAAACAAAAAATGGCACGAGTTTAAAAATTTTACATGTCGTAGGTACCCTACTTTGAGCCGCCACAGCGCCGTCCCTGGGGCATCTGCAGGGTTCATCTTCAAAACTTAAACTCGAATACTCCTTGGCTATACTCACGCCAAATTTTATCCCGATCGGATCAGCGGTTTAGAAATGCCAGATTTATTTCCAAAGAATTTCCATTCTGCCCCACTGTGAAATGTTTTGTAAAAACCTAATTTTAAACTTGATCGTAATAAAATGAAATGTTCATGTGAAAACTAAATTGTTTTAGAAAAACAGGCTGTTAAATCTGATTTGGAACGTATGCCGGAATAAAAGATGTTCTTATTTTATGAGGAGAGAGGGACAACAAAGATATTTTATCGCGATTGACCTAGAAAACAGTTTTAAAACCATAATTTTTTTACAACTTTTAAGATTTGTTTTCAATGTAAACAAACTGGAATTTTGACAGATAATATTGTAACAGCTGATGATTATATATCCGTTGTTTATGGTCGGATTTTGCTGATTTTAAATAGGAAACTTCTCGAAAGCATGTCTGATAGAATTATTATCTATCTATCTATCTATCTATCTATCTATCTATCTATCTATCTATCTATCTATCTATATATCTATCCATCTATCTATCTATATATCTATCTATATATCTATCTATCTATCTATCTATCTATCTATCTATCTATCTATCTATCTATCTATCTATCTATCTATCTATATATCTATCTATCTACCTACCTACCTATCTTTGTCTTTTTATTGCTCTTTCGTTACAAATTTATTTTTTTACAAATTTTTCCACAGCGGGGCTGAATGATGCCATCGAAATTTTACATGACGCATCATTGGAAACCATTTTAGCATTCAAATTGTCCTTAAGATTTGCAGTTTTTTTATGTCGAAAATTCACTAAAAACTTTCAGTACAGTGATTTCTAAATCAAATTTCAATAACTATAAATCATTTTTAATAAACGCATTATTTTATACATGACATGGCATCCAAACCTCTTATAGTGGAATTTGTCATTTTAAATACACTTTCAAATGGATGAGTATTATCTATTAAGTGCTTAAATAGAGATTCTATAGAAAATAAAGTTAAAATAAAAAAGTACCAAAAGAGATACATTTGCGTACTTCTTTAGAGGTTATGCAGTTAAAAGAACAAACATGAAATAAAACTACACGTATTGCTGAAAACAGTACGTCTGGCAAGCCAAGCTGGTGGCACGATCAACAAGATCCTGGCCGATAAGCGCCACCCTTCTCGCCAATTTATTATTCAATTGTCAAATAACAACGACAGGTCCATATACGTCACAAAATTTCTTAACAAGTATTGTTCCCATAATATATTCCCATAATAATCGATGTGTACATGAATATCTTCAAACTCGAAAAAAATAAAAAACCGCAAAAATCCGCAAAATGTTAAAAAAGATTATAACTCTAGACATCCCCTACTTTAAAGGATATATAATGGTTATGGGCATTTTTGGACGTTTGTGTTACTTTTTTACCTTCAAACTTTTGAAAATTTAAAAAAAATAATTATAATTTTCCTTTCAAGTAAGTTGTGCATTTTGACACCTGTAACCATTACTATGTCTTAAAAATTCGTAGATCAATTCTCAACAATACGTAATATTAAACCTCGTAAAGAAAAAGTAGGCTTTTTACAATGGAAGGTCATATTATTAACATGAAGTATAGGTCTTTAAACAGGAATTATTACTACATTTCAAATAATTGTTTTTTTCATCAACTTTGAGCTCAGCTTAAGCTCAGATCAAAGCTACTATGAAAAATGTTGCGAACAAATGTTATGCAAAAAAGTGTCCTCTTTCAAATGATATATCATTTGTTTTATAAAAATCAGTTTTCATTTTTGATTTATCGCCACAAGTCTCCATATGGCTGCCCCATCGTGCGTGGTGGAAATCATATACAAATATGTATGTATGTACATTAGACCGACTCACTCTGTATGGAAAGTAAAAGAGTGATTTTGTTACCCCTCTCAAAATTTAACTTGATTTGTTTTATGATGATTCCCAAAATATTTTAAATCTAGCGATGACCGTTCGTGAGCTGGACCAAATTTAAAAAAGGTATTTATACCCTACACCACTTTAGTGGGGAGCGTATATTGGGTTTGTGCTGATGTTTGTAACGCACAATAATATTGGTCCTATACCCACCTTAAAGTATACCAATCGGCTCAGAATCATTTTTTGAGTCGATTTAGCTATGTCCGTCCGTCTGTCCATGTAAACCTTGTAATCAAACTACAGGTCGCAATTTTGAAGATAATTCAATGAAATTTGGTACATGATCTTCTATTGTTCCAGGGACGAAGCCTGTTGAAAATGGTTTACATCGGTCCATTATTTCACCTAGCCCCCATACAACTGAACCCCCGAATAGGGCTTTTAAGTTCATAATTATGTTTAATATACTCATATCTCAACAAAAAGCTGCAAAAACCAAGTTGTATACAAGACTTGATGACCCTCACGAATTCCATAATAATAGGTTCTCATATGACCCTAGCCCCTATGAAAAGCCCCCATCAAAATTTCATTTAAATGTCCACAAGGTACAATTCAACTTAAATGCTTTATTATGGCAACTAAATCACATTATATTTTTGTCAAAGGTGCAGGGTATTATATGGTCGGCCTCGCCCGACTATAATTTCTTACTTGTTTTGAATTATTTTTTTTTAATTTTAGTTTTGTTTTGAAATAATATATCCAATATGGGGTATCGTTTGAAAGGGCTTTTAAAGCTGCGTTTAATGATGTACACAGAAAAAACTGAAAAACGATTTCAATTACCAAAACCTCGTTTTCAATTATTTTATTTTTTGAAGTTCAACCTTTAACAAAAATTTTATATTCAATTACTACTTATAATTGATTTCGTACACAAAATTTTTATTTTTTTCTATTTTTGTTGTTGTTAAATACATATTTGATTATACATTTTTATGAATCAAATACAAAATGAATTGAACCCTTTTAAAATTTTTGATTAATCGTTTAATTGAAAATTTTTTAAAATTAATTTTTTCTGTGTATAAATAACTGTCTGCTCATAATTGTCATATTTCAAAAAATTTAAAATTTTTAGGTTTTTCATTAATATAAATAAAATGAATGCACAATTTTGAAGATTTTGCACGCTATTAGATATGGCTTCTCAAAATCTTTCAAATGATACCACGTATTGTATATTTTGTTTAAGAAAAAACTGTATAATATAAAAAAATAACTAAAAAGGGACTTTTTTGTAACTGGTCCAGCTCACGAACGGCCACCGATAGACTAGAAATATTTTGGGAACCATCATAAAACAAAACAAAGATTATTTGAAGATGGGTAAAATATTGAATTGATCATGAAAAATCGTGTCCCACATAGGATATTTTCTTGAAATTTTCAGTGTTTAAAAAACTAGACTACAAGTAGCTGTAGTAACGAAAAATAACTACTTTTGTAGTTAGAAAATGTTCAAAAACTAGCAGCAAATCATTTACTATTACTACTGATACCTTTAGATTTTGGTAGCAGTATTTATAGATGTAGCAAAAAAATAAAAAGTTTGATAGCAGTAGTACAGTCATTAGTATTTAAATGTTTCAATGTAGCAGTTGAACACTTCAAATAGTAGCAGTAAATATTTTCCTGAAGTAGCAATAAACGATATTATATTTTTCAACAATAAAAAATTTGGTAGCAATATTTTCCTGAAGTAGCAATAAACGATATTATATTTTTCAACAATAAAAATTTTGGTAGCAATGCTACATAAATTTTGGTAGCATAAAAAAATAAAAATTTTATTAAAATACGAAAAAAAATTATGACATTCAGAAAAAGGCACAAGTAGCGGGGAAAAATGCTAGGACTTCGATTCGTGGGCCTTCTGAAGACATATTTATATATTATGAAAGTTTCTCATTGCCTTTTCGCAAAAGATATTCATGGAGGATTTTGTTTCCTCTACTAAAAGGATTCTTGCACATTTATCAAAGAATTATGAATCAAATTTTGTATGAAAATTTGCTTTATATAATTCTTATAAGTTCTAATGTATAATTATTAATGCAATTTCCTATAAGGCTATTTTACAAATCCTTCGACTGAAAATCTTCTAAAAAGCCTTTAACGGAAGACCTTTTTAAGTAAGCATGTAAAATTGAAACGATTTTGCAATGCGGCTGTATGTACTTGTGTCTATAGAAAAATGCCCTTAGTAAGGCCCCTATACTGAATCTTTTTCCCGTTGAGATATGTGTATTTGTTAGTTTATTTTTTTTTGTCGAAGTTTTTTGTTTTATTCTATTGCTACATCAATAATTTGGTAGCAATAGAACGATCAACTAGTAGCAAATATTTCTATTGCTACTTATCAAAAGTAGCAATAGAATTATTTATATTTTTAAGCTACTACTCCATTTGTAGTTTATGTTTTATTTAGAACTATTTCTACTGCTACTGTTTTATTACTACTGCTATATTTTGAGATTTACTTTTTTATAAGTAGCAAAAGTTTTAAAAACGTATGATTATAAAACAAAACAAATGCTACTGCTACAACTTCAGACAATTGTTTGGAGCAGTAGTTAAAGCAATAATATAATACTTGGTAGCAACGTAGTTTTTCTAACACTGGAAATTTTCTTGATTTTTAAGTAGAAATTTGAAACCGATTATGGCCAATAGGCTAGGTTTATTTAGGAAATAGATTAAATAAAATTAAAAAAACTGTCCAGCTCACGAACGGAGAACACTGAACCCAAAATATTTTGGCAAACATCATTTTTTGTGAGTCGGTCTAATGTACATACATATGTATATTAAAAAAGTATGGAGCAAGTATACTAGCTCCATGAGGAAACAGTGTCTCTTATTTGAACACAAAATTTCTGTGGTTCACAGTCACGCCATCGTGGAATTTCTGAATTTTCCAAATTTCTGTACTTTTTCTGCATTATAATATTGGAATTGATTGATAAGTCCTGCTAAAAAAGTTTCCAGTCGGTATTTTTAAGATGATAAAAGGGGTAGGATTGTTAAGTAATATATCTGTAGCATTCTTGTCTATTTCCAACTATAATGGAAAATGATCTGAGAACGGTGGGAGCGATGAAATCGTTTAGTTAGGTGTGTCATTATTATATTATATTGTTTATGAGGTAGTGATCAAGAAATGAGTTTGCGCTTAGAAATGATAGGGTGTTATGACAAATTATTGTATTCAAAGAGTGGCTTTCCTGTGGCACTTGTAAACATTTGTTATATAAAATACAGCTAAAAAATGGTTAAAATGGTGTGGAAAGAGATTGAAATAGTTTTTTGCCCGTGTCGCCTCTGTATACCATGTGCTTCTGTTGCGAATTACACAATCTGTACGTAATTCAGTTTGAATTACCTACGAATTACGAATGAATGAGTGTCATCTCTACTTTTTATCGGGTATTTATCATAATCAGCTGTTTGTTTTCATTGGTTGGAGACAAATAAAAAATAAAATTAAAAAAAAAATACAAATTAATAGAAAATATATTACTTAATTTGTTTAAATAATGTAACAAACGTATTTTTGTGTCGCACACGTATTTTTGTATCACACACATATATTCCAAAAAATAACAAAATAATGAATGAAAAGGAACATGGCGATGAACTGTCAAAGCGAATTACGAATGTGTCGTAGAAACGGGATTAATTGGCTATTGTAATTCAGAGGCCGTATTAAGTAATCCAACTGCTCGTGTGAACTTGGTATAAAATATTCCCATTTTGATTTCCAAAGCTGTCGCCCAATGTCTGATTTCTAGAATTTAGGTCACCACAGAGGAGATATAGATGAAAGTCGTTTGCCACTAAAAGCATTTTGTCCAAGCTATTACGTAATATATATGTATAGGGATATAACCAGAACTCTTTTGTTTGTGTTATGTTTCTTCATTTGGATTTCGACAAACGTACTAAGGTCGTCAATAACAATTTTTTATATGATATACTATTTTCAGTTCAATGGCAACTTCTATGGGAGAATTATCCGAAAGAAAGGTGTAGTTAAAAAAAATTATATCTACGGTGGCATTCTTGTAAGAGACAGATTTCTATTTTGTAGCTATTTAGGGTTTTTGTGACATCTATTTGCCGACTTCTATCTAAAAGCGAACTGACGTTAAAGGTTAATAAATTTATCAATCTATGGCCCATGAACTCGTTAATTTTTTTTTAGAAGACGTAGGAACTCCCCCTTGGATTCTTCCTTTGGCATCTTTTTGTGTTATTTAATGAAGATATTAAGTTGTTGTTCTAGAGTCAGTTCTTTTGGTGAAATATATTTGCCGACGTTCTTGTTTTTTCCTCGATATGTGACCTTCTCCGCAGTTAACACATTTTGGGTTTGATTTAACGGTTGCATTCAGCGGGCAGATGATTTTGATCGCATTTCACACATTTGTAGTCTGAATTTTTTGCCATATAACACTGTCATAATTACATATACATATATATGTAAGTATATATATAAAAATAATAGAAACGACTTTATTTTGGAGTGAAAATAAAATTTTCTCAAAAACTACCCGTTAGAATTTGATGATTAGTATCTTAAATAAAAGGTATTTGACTCTTCTTTCATATGATATATCTATTTTATAGATTATTCGTATTTTATTTGCATACAAAAAAATTGGCATTGGAAACAAAAAAAAGAACCGATTCATAGTATTGCAAAGGGACATAAGCTAAGATATCATAAAAGCCGTTTTTATAATAAATTTTGAAAATTTTAATTATAAGTGAAGTTCTTAATCAGGGTTCCAAATATTCATTCACTTATCACTCACGCTCATGAAAAAAACAAATAAATTTTGTTTTGTTATCTTCCATTCGTGTACAAAAACAAACAAAAATAAAACTTTGCTTTATTCATTCTTGCATGATACTATTAGTAATGTTTTTTATTTTCGTACAATATTGAGATAACAAGAAAATCTTTTTTTCATGCACATGGACATTTTTGAGAAATAAACTGTTTGTAAAAATCTCACAACTGAAAGAGCATAAAGTTTTATTTTGCACTAGCATTCTAAAATGAAATGTAAAATTTGTTTATAGTTCTGTCGATAAATAAATGTAAAATGTCGAGATTGAGAGTGTTCGTGTTTTTGCATGTAAGAATGAAATAAGAATATGTGCAAAGACTGGTAAAACAACAATTCTGTGTTTTTTTTTTTTGATGCGTTTATTTCTGTTTTTTTGCTCGGTCCTACTTGTTGCTTTGTTTTTTTTTTTCAATGTAAGTCGTGCTTATTTTTCCTTTTTCTTGCAAAAAATATGTTTGTTTACTTAATTTTATGTGAAAAGCATACACAGAAGGATACTTCCAAATAAATTAGAGTAGGGTAAACAAGAATGTTTTGTTGTTGTTCAAACAAAAAAATTTTGATCCGCACCGAAATAGGGATGGGCATAAATTTAGCGTTCTAATCCAGCTGATTTTAAAAATTTTTTTGTACCACATGATAGTACTTTTCCTTATGACTTCAACAAAGGACAAAAAATTATCTGTTCTATTAGGGTCTGGGAGTTATGATCCTCCAAAGTTTTGATATATATTTGAATATATCTCGATTCTGATTAACCGATATGGTCGATGTGGGTATCATTGGAAAGGTCTATGATACAGCTTTCTATTGATGTATAAAATGACATATACCATTAACCCATTAAGAGCCAGGGTCAAATTTTATGTTTTTTTACTTCGACTTTTTTTTACTAAAGTACCGTTATCTCATAAATATATCGATATAAGGGTACATCATCTCACATAAAATTTTGTAGAAAACATTTGGGGCTTTCCGATGATATTTGTTTGTAACCCATAAATTGCAAGAGTTATGTAAGTTTAAAAATTAATATTTTTTGAATTTCATAATTTTTTGTCCTTTGTTGAAGTTACAGGGAAAAGTACTATCATGTGGTACAAATTTTTAAAATCAGCTGGATTAGATCGCTAGATTTATGCCCAATTAACTTAAAGATAACAAAAAAAGAAAGACAACGTAAAATAAAACATCATTAAAGTAAACCGTTATGACAAAACACAGGCACAATTTGTGCCTAACAACTAAAAAAACAAAATATTTTTCTACTACATACATACCTATTGAATGCAAAAGAATAAGAAAACATTTTTTGTTTTTTTTTTTTATTTTTGTAAAGTAGCAAATAACACAAACAACGCACATATGAATATAAGAAATTAGTTAAAACTAGGGATGCCAAACGGGACTGGCTTTTACAAATCCCGGGATTCGGGATTTTGAAAATTTCAATCCCGGGATATTTCGGGATTTCGGGATTACATAAATTTAATTATTTTATACATGAAAATCTTAAATCTTCATGTTTGTGAAGAAAATTGTTTAATCTTATGGAAATTAATCGACAGAAGATAAATTATTTATTTTTCATAAAAAATTTGTTTAATTTCGATGTATTTAAGCAATTTATTGATGAAAAACTACATTTCTAAAAGAGGCTTTATATGGGAGCTAGGGGATGTAATTTTATATAAAGGTTAGAGGGATGAAATTTTATATAAAGGTTAGTTATGCTGAATGTCAGCGCGATACTAATAGTTATAAGAAAATTTTTTGACGTTTAATTTGATTCTGATTCGATCAGTATACTTTAAGGTGGGTGTAGGACCAATATTTTTATGCGTTACAAACATCAGCACAAACGTATAATACCCTCCGCACTGTAGTGGTGTAGGTTATAATAAATATAACGTTCAATCCTTCGAATATCAATTTAGATCATAAATGAACCTTTTCTTTGGAACATGTTATCTACATTCAGAAAAATTTAATTTACCTTTACCGTTATCACTCAGATTTGTAGAAAGCTTGTAATGCAAAACTTTCTAGATATTATTTAAAAAATAAATTTTATTTTTTTATGTGATGGAATTCGAACGATTTGAAATCAATAGATTTGAAAAGATATGATGAATTTCAATCGAGGAATGGTTTATTATTTTCTTGCAAAATACTACGCAGACAATAAAATACTTTCCATTTAAGAGAATCAATTTAAAAAAACATGATAATTTGTATGAAAAGCCACAGAAATTGAATATTACACAATTTTTGTATCATTTTTGTAGATTCACATCGATTCTATTTTAAAGATGAATTTTATCAAATAGCTGATTGTAATGTATTGATACTAATATTTGTATCAAATTGATTTTCAGTGCAGGTGCTTTTAGTATTTCTTGTGTTCATTTTGGTCCAAATTTGTGTCTGCTATAGACAAAGAATGTGTATACTTTTTGGGTCTACGACGAAATGAAAAAATCAATTTGTGTATACTATAAATGGTATCATACCACTTTAAAAAAATAAAAGGTTCAAAATGTACAAGATTAGCTGTGCTGGATTTTGTTCTGCATAAGTCAAAAATAAACTAAGATCGTCATTTTCAAGCGAATTGAATGAAATTATGGCTCAGAAAAGAATTTAAAAGAAATTTTAGTAATAAATCCCGGGATTCATTTTGAAAAATCCCGGGATTCGGGATATTCTAATCCCGAAAAAATCCCGGGATTTATTTTGCAAATCCCGGGATTCGGGATTTTCTAATCCCGAAAAATCCCGGGATTTTCGGGATAGGGATTTCGGGATTGGCATCCCTAGTTAAAACAGATAACGTAAAACTTTTAATTTTGAAATTGCTAAAACTCAAGCTTTATATCTTCCGGCGCCTGTGGATAACAAGTAGCAAGTGTAACTGTAAGTAACAAGAAAACTAACAAACTTAATTAAACATATATTACACATATTAAAGTAATTTTAATGTGAAATTATATTTACAAAACATTTTCTTTAATATAACATACATATGTCACATTTTGATAAGGTGACCATATTTTGTAAAATTTCATTATATTATCCAATTTCGAACATAATCTTGTTTTAATTTTGTTTTCATATTTATGTTTAATAAATTTGTTGTTGATTAATTATGAAATTTTAAATAATTTTGCGTACTAATTACGAAAGGTGATATAGTATTTTGGGCTGACTTTAATATGAAATCAGCATGGTGGGAGGGTTAGTGATAAAATAGAGGTTACCATCTCTCTATTAAGAAAATGTCCTCATTAATATTTATGTTTATTTATATTTTTTTTTTTTTGTTTATATTAATATGGAGAATTACTTTTCGTAGAATTTATGATAGTCTGTTCTTGCTACCTAAAGTAAATTTTTTCTGTTTTCGATTCGATTGTAACTCTGATTGGGCAAGAACACACCCCAACACAGAGCACGGCCCGAAATTAATAGGTCGCCATGAGCCAGAGAGTTAAACCTCGACAGAAGAATCGTTACAAGAGCACTTCTTTTTATGCATATCAGCTTAAGGTAAATTATCTAACAAAGGAAGACAAATCTTCTCCTTTTTATTAAACTAATCCTTTGTGTTTTATTCTTTTTGTGTATTTGCACTGACCCATATCGGATTGACGCCGAAACATTGGTCCTTCGAACCGGATAATTACATGCTCTTTTCGTACCGAGCATAAAACACGAAGAAGGACATACTCCAACGTATGAAAGGAAGACTCCTTGCCAAGGAATTAATAAGCGCTCTTTTGTTGGAGATTTGTTTAAGCCTTAATTTAATTAAGATTAGTAAATTGATATTAAAGTGATTGTGTCAATAGGAAAAAGTACATAAACATATATAAATACATATATATGTACGTGTGTGTGTTTTATAAAAAAAAAAACAACAAGTGTCTATTGTCAAAAAAAGGGAATTTAATTTTACTGTAAATAATTTATTGTGAATTAAGTTATTCCTATTAAATACATCCTTGCGCGCGATTATATTTTATACAGTACCTTTTGACAGATATCGGTACATTTATAATCAAGGCTGTGTTTGTTTACTTTGGACGGACAGCCATAATTAATAATTAGAAATTGCATTTGTTTTTCGGCAAATGAATAAAAAATAAGTTTTTACTATTTAAAGAAAATTATTATGGTGTTAATTTTTGAGTGAAATAAATAGTAATCAAAATAATTAGTGAATGCATTTAATGCAAGTGTTTGTATACCTAATTTAATATTAGTAATTGTGTTGCGAAAGATAAAATTCTTCTTCTTCCTTCTTTACTAATTTATTATCAGTTAACCTACGGTTGGTCGATTTGACTTCAAATAGTTTGTTTGGAAAGTAATAATACAAATTAGCTTTTTTGTGAATTTTGAACGCTGCTTTCTATTTTTATAGTATTATTACCTAAATTAATCCAATCTTAAAATTGTGAAAAATGCCTTTGACAGCCCTCGAACGTTTCACTCGTGCTTCAGACGTCGTTATAAAATTTGTGACAAACTTTAATAATATACGCGAGGAAGAACATCACGTGTACTATTTCGAAGTTTTAGAAAGTGAATTGAAGATGTGTTGGGAAAAAGTGAAAATTACTTTCGATAAGTGTTTAGACGATCTTGAATCTTTTGAAGACGCTGAGCCAGAAGATATTCAAGTGGCTGAAAGTTAATTCCAGAGTACCCTTAATGTTTATGGGATCTTAAAATTAAGATTGATGAATTGGAAGCAAAGACTAAGCCTAAAAATTCCCCTCATCCAAACAATGATTCAAAATTTAATAATGTAAGTCATAATCTACCACTTCGGCGATTATCTCTCATGGCCAGATGAACAGATAACGAAGCGAGAACAATTGTGTCTAAATGTCCGTTGACTAATGCTGGGTTTGATATAGCGTGGAAAAGTTTAAAATATACATACGAAAATCCGCGAATGCTAGTTAATAAAGATAACTTACGACCCATAAGCATTTTACCTGCTCTGTCCAAAATAATAGAAAATATAATGAATAAGCAAATATTTGAATATTGTGCACAATATTCTTTAATCCACCCTAGTCAATTTGCATTCCAACGTAATCTCAACTCTACGGCTTTACTATTATCTCTCACCGAAATTATTAGAACCAAATTAGATAGCCAAAGAAATTGTACGTTAATTTCACTAGATCTCAGTAAAGCTTTTGATCGCATAAATCATGCCACTTTTGTAGATAAGCTCAGAAGATACTTTAATTTTTCAAAACCGACATGTAAATTAGTATACTCCTACCTTTCAGGACGGTCGCAGAACGTTTCTTTCAATGGTTATAACTCTAGTAATAGTAATGTAACTTTTGGGGTAGCTCAAGGGACCGTACTGGGTCCCATATTTTTTCTCATATATTTAAATGACTGTATCTAGCTTTTTAATAACAGCTTTTGCCAATCCTTTATATTTGCTTATGATATATTTTTATTGTTTTCAGATAATTACGACAATATGGATAATTTTGAGATAAATTTGAATGTTCACCTTAACTCAATATCTAATTGGATGTATACAAATAGTCTTGAGACAATGGCCTTAAGTTTTAATTTAACTAACCGAACTTTTTCATTTCCAAGAATATCCATTCCCCGACAGCCGGTCTACGTACCGGAATGACCCGAAATTTATCGGCCAAGGGCTGTCAACCTCAGCAACAACTGCACATTTTTACCAACGGAGCAACATCTTCCGGCATTGCTGCTCCGTATCCTTTTGGTCCGTGCCGGAATCGAACTAAATCCCGGACCATGGTTCTGTATGTCATATGTCCACCCAATTACGGTGCAACGCTTGTTTGGGCTGGTGTCACCTCAGAAACTGCTCTGGACTAAATCATCATCGGGAGTGGTCGGAGACTTTTGTCGCCCCATGCTGCCAACAACAGCGACGGAATTCATTGGCATCATCGACATCGTCATCGTCGTCATCATACGCCACACCTCCACCCTCCCCACCGCAATCACAACAACCGCAGCAAACACAACATCTTCAGCAGCAACAACAACCCTCGCCGCTGACTCCATCGATTGCGGTCCAGAGACCTGGGGTGATATCCATATTGCTGTTTAACTGCAATGGCCTCCAGAGTAAATTACCCGAGATAACCAGATTTATGCAGCAAAACAACATCGTGGTCGCAGCGGTCCAGGAGACAAAACTGACGAGTAATTCCAGTCTGCACAGTTGTAACGGTTACAACGTTCTCCGAAAAGACCGCACCAGAAGCAACGGTGGGGGCATTGCATTTATAATTCATAACACAGTGCAGTATAGAGCTCTTTCCCTTGATCTCAACGCTAGGGACCAATACCTTGAAGTCCAAGGTATTGCAGTCAGATCGGGGGAAACCGACCTATAATGTCTACATTCCGCCAGTAGCCAGTTGCCCATCAGGCTACCGTCCCGACATTAGGACATTATTAGACGGCGATATGCGTCTAGTCCTTGGGGACTTTAACGCGCATCATCAGCTCTGGCACTCTGGAACAAATTGACGAATCCACCTTCTGCACAATAAATGATGATACCCCCACACGGATTATGGGTAACTGCGCCAGCTCTCTAGACATCACAATAGCGAGCCCTGGTCTGATAAACTACGCAACTTGGAGAGCAGTAGTTTCTCTAGCCTCAGACCACTTACCCATAATCGTTTGTCTGGATCGACCCAATGACTTCATCGTCTCTGAACGCCGTCTCTACATAAACCAAAAGAAAGCAGACTGGCCCGGCTTTAGAGAATTCACTGATCGCATCTTCAATGATCTTCCAGCTCCTAGCAACGTACACCAAGCAGAGAGCAAGTTCCGCGAAACTGTCATCGCAGCAGCAGCCCGCTTTATTCCTGCTGGTCGACTATCCTTAGTGCGGCCGCACTTCCCAGCAGAGGCAGCGAGACTAGCAGACGAGCGCGATGACCTCCGAAGTATCAACCCCGACGACCCACGTATTGTCCAGCTGAATTATGATATCAGCAGGTTGGTAAATAAGGACAAGCGGAACAAATGGTTAGATCATTTGAAGAAGTGCAACTTGAGCTCAGGTGTTAGTAAGTTGTGGTCTACGGTTCGGGCTCTCTCCAACCCGACGAAGAAGGATGACAGGGTCGCGATTAAGTTTGCAGATACCACTATTTCCGACCCTGAACGGTGCTCGCGTGCATTTTGCCGACTTTTTATTGAGCACCCAGAGAGAGATAAGGCGAAACGAAGTGTTGTTCGCAAACTTCACAACCTTCCAGTCTCGGACATTCCACAACCTTTCACCCCTTCTGAAGTTGCAGAGGCCATCAACGCAGCCAAACCATCTAAGGCGATTGGCCCCGACGGCATATCCATGCTGATGCTGAAACACCTTGGCGAACGGGGAGTCGAGTACTTGACAATGGTCTTTAACCTGTCAATGAGCAGCCTGATAATACCCAATGCCTGGAAAAAGGGTAGAGTCATGCCGATACTGAAACCAGGGAAGAACGCGACAGAGGGTCAATCCTACAGGCCGATTTCCCTCCTGTCACCAGTCGCGAAGACTCTTGAGGCGCTCCTCCTCCCCCAGCTGTCCTGCCATCTTACAGCAGCTCGCCACCAGCATGGATTCCGTAAGATGCACAGCACCACCTCAGCATTTACCGCCATAACCACTCAGATCTCACAAGGCTTAAACCAGCAGAGGCCTTGTGAAAGGACACTCCTTGTGGCGCTAGATTTATCGAAAGCCTTCGATACAGTCAGCCATGCCACACTCTTCCAGGACATCCTGCAGTCCACCATGCCCAACAACTTGAAGAGATGGATTGTAAATTATCTGAGTGGCCGTCAATCGTTCGTTGAGTTTAGAGACAAATGTTCCAAAACCCGTAGAGTTAAACAGGGAGTACTACAGGGCGGTGTCTTATCCCCCCTATTGTTTAACTTCTACCTCTCTAAACTCCCCACACCTCCACAAGGTGTGGAAGTGATATCTTATGCGGACGACTGTAGCATTATGGCGAAGGGCCAAAACGTTGATGAGCTATGCGATCGAGTGAATGGTTATCTCGGAGAAATACACAACTTCTTCACTGGACGTAACCTGAAACTGTCACCAGCGAAATCTTCAGCTACACTTTTCACTACCTGGACGAAGGAGGTAAACTTGAACCTAGGCGTCGTAGTCGATGGAAACCAAATTCCGACTGTGAACCACCCAAAGATTTTGGGGGTCACTTTTGACAGCCTGTTTACTTCCTCAGCTCATGCCACTGCAATTACGCACAAATTGCGAAGTAGAAACAAGGTCCTCAAAGCGCTAGCAGGCAGCACTTGGGGAATGGACAAAGAAACCTTGTTGGCTACCTATAAAACAATTGGCCGGTCAGTGGTCAATTATGCTGCTCCAGTGTGGTCTCCATCGCTGAGTGATACCCAGTGGAGAAATATTCAAAGCTGCCAAAATGCTGCCCTAAGGACTGTAACGGGCTGCATGCAAATAACCTCAGAACACCATCTACATGAGGAAACGAAGGTCCTCCCAGTCAAGGAACATAATGTCATGCTGACCAAACAGTTCCTCCTGGGATGTCACCGGAGGAGTCATCCCAACTTTAACATCACACAGTTGGATGCTCCCCCGAGGCATGTCAGGAAGGACCTTCGTGTATACGAAGAGAGCATACGAAGTTATGTTCAGGATCCCTTAGATCGGACTTCGTATACAGCAGCTTTGAACGACATTCATAGAGACGCCATCAATACCGCGGTTTCAGGTTACCGCATGAATGTCGTTCTTGGAGGTCGCCCACCGCCCATAGCAGAAATAGAGAAGAACCTGCCGCGGAAAACAAGAGTTGCTCTGGCACAACTGAGATCGGGATGGAGCAACAGGCTCAACGCCTACTGGTCCCGCATAGACCGCGCCGTCCCCAATATATGCCCATCTTGTGGACAGGGTGCCCATGATACCCACCACATATTCAACTGTCCAGCCCACCCTACTTCACTTAGCCCAATGGATTTATGGACTAACCCTGTTGAAGTAGCCCAATTTCTTGGCTTGAACCCCCGGATTAAAATTGTATAGTTTAAGCTGTTACAACAACAACATTTCCAAGAATATCTATTAACGGACAGGCAATTTTATTTGTATAATCTCTCAGATGCCTCGGTGTAATTATAGATTCTAAGTTAAATTTTAACGAACATATCAATTTAATTGCTAATAAAACTTGTCTTATTTTAAGAAGACTTTACTCGTTAAGAGCGTTTACTCCCAAACATGTAAGGAGCCGACTTGCCTTTTCACTTATCATGTCCCGAATAAACTATTGTCTCGAAGTTTTTTCAGCAACGTGGTCTTATAATCTTAATATTATTGAAGCAACTGTTCGAAAGGTAATTCGTTATTTATTTAATTTAAGAGCTCTAGAGCATGATCGTACTTCGATGCTCACTCCAGTATTCTTGAAATGTAGTTTCAATAATTATATTAATCTACGTATTTTACTTTATTTCTACAAGGTTATAAATTCCGGTAAACCAATATCACTTGTAAATCAATTTTCATTCATAAACTCAACACGAAATATTCAAATTTTTATTCCTCTGGGACATCTTTCTGTGTTTGATCGATCTTTTGTAAAAAGAATCCATCATACTTGGAGCTTACTACCTAACCATCTCAAACAATTTTCTTATTCTTCTCATACTTATAAGAAGAAACTCTTAGATTTTATGTAATGAAAATCAGTAACATGATTAGATATTGTTTTTAATCTACATCAACCTTTGGTTATAGGATTATTATTATTATTATTATTTGTTGATATTTCATTTTTGACAATACACGGGCTTGTACAATAAATTTTTCCTCTATATATATATATATCGCACACCTAGTACAAAAGTGACACAACTCAAAATTTTATTTTTGCGTTTTTATATTCTTTAAGCCTTAAGTTTAAGCCTTAAACTATACACAAGATACTTGTTTAACTCTACAAAAATATTAGTGTATTTTGTTGTTGTTAACTGTTTAAGAAAAAACGTTATGTCTTTCTTTATCTTTCAGAATTTGTAAAAAATTTGTTTCCTTTTCTTTAAAAAAATTTTTTTGAGTTGTGTCACTTTTGTACTGGGTGTGCGATATATATATATATATATATACTATTTTTTCTGAAAAGTTGATGTAAAGATTAAAGCTTGCAACCATTTCCGAAACAGCGAAGTTTTCAGGCGTAAATGAGGAATTTTCGGCCATTTCGACGAAGACTTGTAATTTGATAAATTCGGCATCTGTTTTGCCAAGCATTTCGGGAAATCTGCCTTGGGTTTCGGTTAATGCCGACAAATTGCCAAATTTTTATTTGGCAGATTCGAATCCCTTCGGGAGCAAATCCGTTTAATTATTATTAGGAGCTGATGTATAACCCCAGCTTATTTTACCCGGAATTAGGATAAAAGTACTCGGATCATTATTGGCTCAAAAAACCGTATTTGGCTGGATATTAACCGGTCCTGTAAATAGTATTAATTCATCTCCTACGAAGGAAAGATATAGGCCAACTAAAAATAGCTACATTCCAACATGGAATCGTAATGAACCCAAATGATGTAGGAACTAGTTAGTTTATCAATCTGTAGTAGAAAAGCATTAATTTTCTTTTCGTCTACGACAAGGCACTACGTGCAAACACGTACTGTAACCTTTTACGAGGTAAAATTCAAATATAGATAATTCGAGATTTAGGTCTATCCCTAACGCTGTATTAATGGAATCGTAAAAGATGGAAAGAAGAATATTTAGGTAATTTTCGCTAATGATCGCTTTGTATGCCTCATGTTCGTATCTTTTAAACATGTATTGTGTATCGGTCAATAGACAGACTTTTTGTTTTGAAAAGTAAATTTATATATTAAAAAAGTAAATTTATATATTATATCAATTTACTTTACTAACCTTTCCCTAAATTCTTTTAATTCAGCAAGCGTCCTTAGTGATTCAACCAGAGTCTCATCATGGCTCAACAAGAGTGTCTTAATGGCTCAACCAGTCTCTTAATGGCTCAGCCAGAGTCTCATCATGGCTCAAACGGGTCCATAATGACCCAAGAATAAAAAACTGGAGTCTTATCATGGCTCATTTTAATTTGGAAAAACAGACCTTAAGACTCATCATTTATTTAGTTACAACATCTTAAGGGCCAATCTTTAGGTGAAAGATTAGCGATTAAATTAAAATTAGTCCTCGAAAGATGTTTTTGAGTACTCAATTAGTTAATTTTGTTTGCAAGTTTAAGCGCCCAATGGAGGTGGTTTAATCTTAAGCACAAAATGCAAAAGTGTAAACAGCTGATGCAAAAAAAATTAACAAAATTTTTATAAATATAAACATTAAGGGCCAATCTTTAGGTGAAAGATTAGCGATTAAATTATAATTAATCCTCGAAATATGTTTTTGAGTACTCAATTAGTTAATTTTGTTTTCAAGTTTAAGCGCCCAATGGAGGTGGTTTAATCTTAACCACGAAATGCAAAAGTGTAAACAGCGGATGCAAAAAAATTAATAAAATTTTTATAAATATAAACATTAAAATGTTCTATTTATTGATTAGTATAAATTATGGACACTTCAAAATACATTTTTTTTGGTTTTAATTTAAGTTTTCATAAATTTTCATATTAAATTTACAATTGCCTTCTTCTTTTTTATAAAATATGCATTGTTTTGATAACAAACAGTGAAGTTTTCTGTTGTTTTGTATGGCAACACTGCGAAGTTTAATCTTGTACTCAAAAACATCAAAGGGGATTAACATAAGGTTAAATTTATTTTTAGATTAACTAATCTGATTATTAATTGGCATTTGATTACCATCTCAAAAACCCGCTCTAAAATGTTCTATTTATTGGTTAGTATAAATTATGGACACTTCAAAATACATTTTTTTGTTTTTAATTTAAGTTTTCATTAATTTTCATATTAAATTTACAATTGTCTTCTTCTTTTTTATAAAATATGCATTGTTTTGATAACAAACAGTGAAGTTTTCTGTTGTTTTGTATGGCAACACTATGAAGTTTAATCTTGTACTCAAAAACATCAAAGGGGATTAACATAAGATTTTTAGATTAACTAATCTGATTATTAATTGGCATTTGATTACCATCTTAAAAACCCGCTCTAAGTGTTGCAAGGGGGCCGGCAATGTTTAAGTACAAATCGATTATTTGCGGTATTTTTCATCTAAGTGTAAATCCTAATGATTTACTACTTTAGTTTACATCTTTGATGGAAAACTATTATTAATTCAACGAGTAAACTGCCAACTGTATTTAAACATTTTTTCTATTCGAGTTGTAATGTAATTCAAGCCTTGAATTAAACTGTAATAACATTATAATGTTCGAATTGAATTCAAGTTTCCTTTTCACTGGAGAATGCTATTAAATAAGATAATCCATTAAAAATATCATTTGACCCTTGGGGCACACCATGGGAAATAGGAATTCTACAAGAATTCTTGTCCAACTTGGACAAACTGACTACGATCTTTCAGAATAGAGTAAATGAGTTTAATATGTCATAGAATAATCGCTCGGTATCTGAAAATCACTTAATACAAATATTTCTGGACCTAATCAAAATTAGTTACATACATGCATAAATAAGTTGCATTGCATTCTACGTAGAATTTATTCGATGAGAATCTTTCTGCCCGTTGAAATCAAGAGGAGGTTAGCGCACTCATTAAAGATGCCTCATATTTTGTATGGCTTGGAAGCTTTTTCTGGTGCTGCTGCTAGTAATTTGAAAATATTAGAGCGGACTGTAAATGTTACTGTCAGATTTGTCTTCAATGTGCAAAGTCGTGAATTTGTTAAGAGTTTTTTGGGTTGCTACTTTAACCAGTTTGTAAGTTTTCGTAACTTAGTTTTCTTCTATCGTATTGTTAAAAGTGGTATACCAAATCATCTGTGCATAAAGTTTATTTTTTCTCGATCTACTAGAAAGAAACAAATACTAATAGTCTTTCGTTGTAAGAGTTGCCAGGTCTTGGAACTATATTCCGCATGAGTTACGTATATTTTGCCATAGCAATAATGTATTTCGCCTCAAGCTTCTGAGATCTTTTCATTGATTTCCATTATTTTGCAATTGAAATTAAGTCTTATCATATCCGGACGATTGTCTCTATTTAATTGCAATTAGATTTTATAAAATTCGGTAATAAATGGCTGGGGAGCCCTTAAATGATTATGATATTATTAGTAATTTTAAATATTCTTATACTGTTTATTTGTATTCACTCAGAATATTTGATACTTTGTAATACGTAGAAGGAAATAAATAAATAAAATAAATAAATAAGTGATAAATAGTATCTTAATTAAGGAAACAAGACATATGCCGGGTTTACAGTCTCCATAAGTAAAATAAAGTACTTTAGTGCTAAAGTACATACTTAAGTAAAATTTCTTTCCTTAGTATGTATACACTATAAATCAGGCCCTAAAACTTTAACAATTTAGAAAATATGTATATTGGGTTTAATAAAAAGAAGCTTGCAGGTGGAGGATATGCTATGAGGAGAATATGCTATGGAGGATATGCTATGAGGAGAATGCATTCTAACTTGTTTTAAAGTAGCTATAGTTTTGAAAACGTATCGCTACAAAGCAAGACAAATACTACTGCTACAACTTCAGTCAATTGTTTGGAGCAATAGTTTAAACAATAACAGACTTTGTAGGATACTAATTTTTATTCTATTCTTTGAAGAAAACATGCTAACTTAGAACAAATATATATTTTTTTTGTCGACCAAAGGATATCTTAAAGAAAGTGCTGAAATGTACAAAATATTAAAAAATTTTCATAAGTAGGAATTATTGAGTTTGTTAAAAAGGTATTATGGAACAAAACTTTGACTTTTGTGCACTAAATAGTATTTTTGCTCTCTTGAAAACTAGACTTTATTGATTTAACACTTTTTGAATATAGGGTATCGAAATGTACATTAAACAAAAATTCAACAAAATTATATACAATATATAAAATGTATTCATACAGATTCAATATTAGATGTAGATTCACTGTCACTAGAATCCAACTCCATTAACGCGTTCTTTCTCCTTTTACCCATATTTTTTATATCGCACAAAATTAAACACAATGCTTTAAGAAACTTGTTAGTACTTCAACATCTAAAAAATTGACTTGAAGAAACTAGTTACAGAGCCCTGCGCCGACAAATATTAACGTCGGCGGCGGCTGACACTAAAAATATCGGCAGCGGCTTAAAATCGGCTGTAATGCAGGGCTGTCAGATGTAACGATTTCTCGCCAAACGTGGAGATTTAAAAGTGTATCCCCCATTTTCTCATTGTCGACAGTTTTTAAGATCCAAACACATACAATACTTTGCGCCGAACTGGGACTGACAGCTACGCAACAAAAAAAAAGGTGATACCCAATCGATGCGTTGCCGAAGTATGAGAAACATATGATTGTTTTTTTTGTTTTGTTTATTGTTCTTGAGCGCGAATATAAAGTCAGTTTACTAGTTTTTTTACAGACATATGTATATAATAAAAACGGTTTTTTTTAAATGGAACTTACGGATTTGCTAGATATAATTTTGTTAATTTTAATGCTTAACGAAGCTTGGTATTATGTGGATACAATATCAAGTGGATGTCGAAGATTTTGGGTAAGACCATTGTACCAAAATCGCAACACAAATGGATATTTTGTTGTAAATTTTGAGGAAATGTTTAATAATGATCCGGAACAGTTAAAAAAGACAATTAGAATCTATAATATACAAGCTCACGGAGGCAGCAGACAAATTTTTTCATCAGCTTTTAAAATGGGAATAACAACAATAACTAAAATTGTAAGAGAGACTTGCGATGTACTTTGGAACGATTTGGGTTTTGTTTATATTTCACCTCCCAATCGATATGAATGGGTACGAATTTCAAAGGATTTTTATAGTATGTGGAACTTTCCCAATTGCGTTGGTGCTATAGACGGCAAATATATCACCATAACTTGTCCTAATAACTATACGTTTACACATATTGATATTGGTGCATATGGTTCCCAAAGCGATGGTGGTGTTTTGTTGAATTCGGAACTAGGGACCCGTTTGTATAATGGACAATTGGATATCCCAGAAGATTTTCCGCTACCTGGAACTGATTTGAACTTCCCATATTACATTATTGGTGACGCAGCATTTCCCCTGAAGAAATGTCTAATGCGTCCATATCCAGGTTTGTTAAACATTATTTTTGTTATAAATATACCAAACATATTTTTTAGGAAGTCATCTACCAAGGGAGCGAGAAATATTTAATAAGCGCTTATCTAGAGCACGACGTGTTATTGAAAATGCTTTTGGTATTTTATGTGCTCGTTGGAGAATATTGCTTTCTCCAATAAAGGAGTCCTAATAATGCAGAAAAAATGGTCAAAGCCACAGTTTTACTCCATAACTTTTTAAAAATGCATGATTGTAGCTATTGCCCTCCAGCTTTTGCTGATCAATATGAAGGAGACAATATCGTAAATGGACTATGGCATCAGGAGGTTCCAAATCCACTACAAAGTCATCGTCGAATGTCCTCTAATAATGCATCTAGAGATGCGTTTCATTTAAGGGATTACTTAATGCGTTATGTAAATTCCCATCCAATTTAAAATAAGCTTATATCCCATTTACACATACACGAAATCTAGTACTTATGAGATTTCGAGCCAAATCTAGTTGATTTTAACTAGATTTCCCATACAAAACAAAATCTACTTCGTAACTAGATTTCGATAAAATCTACTCAAAATCTAATAATTTTTAGTGATGCAACTCTGTTTTTTTCCTAAATAATACTAAACGCTACATAAGAAAAACGAGAAAAACAAAACAAACAAAAAAATTAAAATGTCAACAAAATTTTAATAAATTGAAAAACATGAATGAAAAGTTTATTCAAAATAGAAGGTAATGTTATATTTAAATATCTAATTTTTTATTATAAATGAATTGTTAATAAATATTCCATTTTTCCTTCTTATTTTTCATATCACACATAATCTCAAGAAATACTAGAAAAAATTAAATCTTCATAAATGCCAAAAATGGTAAGTGTAAACGGTCTAGATTTTTAAAAAGATTTTAAATGAAATCTACTAGATTTCGTGTATGTGTAAATGGGGTATTAGTTTTTAGTTTAATAATACAAATTAAAAAAGTATTTTTTTATTTTAAAAATACTTAAAAATTATTTTTGTTAAAGTAAATTACAAAATCATTTTATTTGAAAGTAATGTAAGTTTTATTTGTTTTACAAGTTTTAAAATAAATACAAATTTTTAAATAATTAACAATACAATGAGATCATTTCTTATTTCATAAATAGGACCAGCTACTTCCCTCTCCTGCCGCTGCACCAGATTTGCTCTTTTCTGAATTCACTTCCCTTACGTAGCGATCGCGAAGTGACCGCCAACTTTGCTGACAGTGGTCAACTAAAAAAGGAGTTTTTAGATTGCAAACACTAAACCAAAAACATACTGCTATGTTTACCGGACCATCCAACTGATGTTGCTACAGAACTCCAAGCCTTTTCTTTGGCTAATTTGTTTCTAAAAATTTGGGCACTTTTGTCGAACAGGCAAGGAAACATTTGAATAGCTTCAATTAATTTGAATTCCATTTTATTTATAATAATTTATTTATTCAAATAGTACAAAAATATAAAATGACTTAATATAAAAAATATTTAAGCAACAATTTTAAAATGATGTATTTCCCACTAAAAATCACAATTAAACAAAATGAAAAACAATTATTTTGACAGTTTGTTTTTGTTTTCATTTTCTCTTTCTCTTCATTTTCGTACTCCAAAGTTGAATTTTTCTCAACTTTTTCTACTTCGTGCACAAGTTTGGCGCATTGATTGAGACCGCTCTCATTTAAATACATACAATAAACACGAGCTGTCAGTCGCAGTTCGACGCAAAGTATTGTATGTGTTTGGACCTTTATACAAAAATTATTTAAACTGGCAGAATGTCTACTGGTTAAGCGATAACCGGAGGTTGAGAGAAGGTGCCTATGTATTTTAGTGAGACAAAATAAACGAAAATCGAAATACCTGTGAAGTGATACTATTTTTCTGAAAGGTGGATCCGAGTAGAACAAGAATCTGTTTTTGAAATTTCCCAAACACTTCAAAAATCTTGAGATATGGCTAAAAACCCGGTTTATCATATCTTTAGCACTTAGAAGTCAGTAACTTAGTTGAATCTCAAACGATTTCAAGTTTCTCAATGGATTTAGAATGCAAAAGCTGAGTCCTTTATAATGACATAAATGATGTTTAAGTAACCTAGAAAAATATGTGTGCATTTCATTGGAAAACATGTTTTTTAATTTAGTTTTGCACCGTTTTTAAAGTAGGGAGATGTTTTTTTAAAGTATTTTATATAGGAACCGTACTATTTATTAATGTATTAGAAAACTATGTCTGTTCATGAGAAAAACGTAACTCTGGTTTTTAAAATCAGTTAACATTATTTTAGTTTTGCACCGTTGTCCAAGTTTGGAGATGCTTTTTGAAAGTATTTTATATAGGACCCGTATTATTAATTAATTGATTAGAAAATCATGTCTATTTATGAGAAAAAATCTACTTTGGTTTTAAAATTCCGTTAGCAATTGACGACGTTATTGATCTTTTTCTTAACACAAAATTGTTAAAAAACTGATTTTCTAAAGGATGCTTTATATCGGGACAGGGTTAAATATGGGCCGATCCTCGAAAAATTTGGTGGAAGGATTTGTGTTTATATAGAAGTTATTTATGCTGAATTTCCCCCATACAAATCCTCCTTCAAAAATTACTTTAATTCCATAATTATCTTATTATATTAATATCACGATGTAATTCAGCATAAATACGTTTTAAATAAATATAAATAGTTCCACCAAATTTAATGAGGATCGGACTCTATTTAACTTTATCCCCCATATAAAGCATCTTTCAGAAAATCAGTTTATGAACAATTTTGTATTAAGAAAAATATCAATAACGTCGTCAATTGGTAATGGATTTTTAAAAACAAAGTTGCGTTTTACTCATAAGTAAATAAATAGTACGGTTCCTATATAAAACACTTTGAAAAAATCTCCAAAATTTAAAAAACGGAGCAAACCGGTTTTTACCCGTATATCACGATTTTGGAGGATCCATCTTTCAGAAAAATAGTATCACTTCCCAGGTATTTATTTTTATCAAATTGTGTTATCGCAATTGGTTTGGAAAACAATAAACTAATTTATGGTTCTCATGAAATCCAATGTCATCATTTTTTTAGTCGATAAAAATTTTAATTTTATTTCGAATATAAGACCAATGTATTTTGTTGTTTTTAAAATCACTCCCGACATTGATTAGGTTCTATCATAACTCAGATTCTGTACCCCGTTTCTGTAACTTTTAGTGAGAAGTTCTCACATTGAGAAGTGTGAAACAAAAAATTCCATCGTTTCTCGATTTGTGAATAAAAAGTGTTTCTGTAACTTAATGTGAGAACAGGCTACACGAATTACGTTTTTATTGGAAATTTCCAATAAAACAGCTGTCAAAAATATAAAAATTAAAAGAAGAAAACAAAAATTGCCGAACAAATTTATAAACGAAGAATAAATAAACAAAAAATATAGAAATTATATGAAAATTGTTCGAAAAATTATCCCACTAAATTCATCTTTCGCAAATTCTAAGTTTACGCCCACGTACTTTTTTAACATTTGCTTCTGTATATCCGAAATTCCTGCTATTTTCTAAAAATTAGTTAACAATATTTATTTTAATCTTAATTAATTATAAATATAACATTACTTTTTCATTATTTCATAGAATTCATGTTTAAATGTGAGAAACTTCTCACAAAATTTTCTCACAGAAACACTTTTACTCACGAATTTCCAATAACTCCCAGTGGTAAATGAAACAAAGTACTTAGATAATATTCGATGACATCAGTACCCCGTTTCTGTAACTTTGAGTTAGAAGTTCTCACATCGAGAAGTGTGAAACAAAAAATTCCATCGTTTCTCGATTTGTGAGTAAAAAGTGTTTCTGTAACTTAAAGTGAGAAGAGGCTGCACGAATTACGTTTTTATTGGAAATTTCCAATAAAACAGCTGTCAAAAACATAAAAATTAAAAGAAGAAAACAAAAATTGCCGAACAAATTTATAAACGAAGAATAAATAAACAAAAATATAGAAATTAAATGAAAATTGTTCGAAAAATTATCCCACTAAATTTGCCCTTGGCAAATTCTAAGTTTATGTCCACGTACTTTTTTAGCATTTGCTTCTGTATATCCGAAATTCCTCCTATTTTCTAAAAATTAGTAAACAATATTTATTTTAATCTTAAATAATTATAAATATAACATTACTTTTTCATTGTTTCATATAATTCATGTTTAAATTAAATTTTATTTACTTAAAAATTTCCTTTCCGCACCGTTTTAAAATGTGAGTTTTTTTGACAGTTCATGTGAGAAACTTCTCACAAAATTTTCTTACAGAAACACTTTTACTCACAAATTTCCAATAACTTAAGTCAAATAACATAAATGACAGATAGTTCTCACAAAATTTTCTTACAGAAACACTTGCATGTGAGAAATGATATTTTGTTTCGATTCACATAGTTTTTTCTTCAATTTCACTGTTTCATGCGAGAAACTTCTCGATACGAGAGTTACAGAAACGAGGCACAGTATGACGTTCTAAGCGAGCAATTTAAGTACTTAGAGTGCAGTGTATGCGTAATCCAACATATCATGCACTTTAATTATAACATAGCTTACGATTTAAGCAGAGAGTTAGCTGCCTTTTTCATGTTGTTTTTTGTTTTTATTTCTTAAAAAAAACAGAAATAAAGTACCGTTTTATTTTTCTTTTGTATACTACATGAAAAGAAGAATCTTTTTGTTTCAGTTTAAAGTTGATCTTTTGTAAGTGAAGTTGTGTGTTGTTAAAAAAGTTATTTTATTGTACAAATTTTAAATAATGGTGCTGATCTAAATGGCAGAAACGGATTTAAAAATTGGGGTAAATTTACTTCATATATTCTAGTTTTAATACTGACAATTTCCTCTTGGCTGTTAACAGGATCTGTAAAGGAAGTTTCAAAAGAAAATTAAATTCATTTCATTTATCTTCGTTAAAATTGTTTAATTATTTATTTATTTTTTTTTATTTTACATTATATTAAACTTGTATTAATATAAGACTAATATTACTAAAAAAAAGGAGATTAGCAGGAGCTACGAAGGCTATCAGCTATTATATTAAGTAAAAATTAGATTTTTTTATTTATTTTTAAAATGTAGTTAAAGATGGCGTTGATGTTATCGTTTGATGTTTCCTTAAGAAGATTGAGACCATTGTTTGATAGATATTTGGATTGAAGATTACTTAGATAGGGACAAGTAGAGAGAAGGTGTTTGACTGATATTGTGGAGCCACAGTATGGACATTGATTATTAATGTTGGTATTCAGTAGATGTTGATGTGTAGTGATCGTGTGTCCCATACGTAAGCGTGAAAAAACTTTAATTTTATTTTTGTTAATGTTCGTTGGATATTTAGGTGTTTTTATATCGGGATTAATTTGAGAATAGTGTGGGTGGTAATAACTTTTCAATTCTGTAATTCTTTGATGTTTCAACTTGGTAATAATAGAATTACATATATCAAGTCTTTCGGTTAATGGATCTTTTAATAAGGGAGCTAAACATGCTATTTTTGCTGCTGCATCTGCATAAGTGTTTCCTTGTATCCCGGAATGACCAGGTATCCAAACTAATTTAATTTTACCTCTGTGTTTTATTAATATGTCACGAATTTTGTTAACCGATGCCCAACTGTTATTTGTTAGGTTTATTATTGCTGATATAACGGATAAGCTGTCGGTGTAAATAACAGTGTTTTTATTGGTTTTAGTCGCAATTATTATAGCTTGTAAAATTCCTGCTGCTTCTGCTGTAAAAATTGAAGAGAATTCGGCTAATATTTTTGATGTTATGATGTTACCATTTTGATTCACCACTGCATATGCTACATTGCTGTTGTTCTTTGATGCATCGGTGTAGAGTTGTTGCCATTCTGGATTTTTATAAATGGTTTGGTAGAATAATTGTTTGTACATATCACTAGAGGTAGTATCTTTCCTATGGGTTGAGAGGCTGATGTCACAGGTGATAGGGTCGAAAGACCATGTGCGGTTCCTGTTGTTGTAATTAAAAATTGTATGTTTAAAGTTAATAATATTGTGGTTAACACATTTGTATATAGCAGATTGTATTCTTTGGTTTTTATTAGAAGACAAAACTTTTGCAACGTCAGAATCTATAATTGAATTGTGAAATGAAATGAGTTTGGGTAAAAGTCGGTTCATACACTCAGAGATCTTTTGTTCAAGTGAGGGAAGACCTGACTCCATTATTAGTATTTTTATTGGTGCCGTTCTATATGCATACGTACTGGCTCTCAGTGTTTGGTGATAAAGAGTTTTAATTTGATTTATATTAGTTTTTTCTGCACTGCCGTACAAAAACAGGCCATATTCGATTTTACTCAAAATAAGAGTAGTGACTAGGTATTTAATAGTATCTATGTATACATAGCATCTAGTAGATAAATATCTAATGAAGTTTGCTCTAGTGACGAGAGATTTTTTGAGTGCTAAGATGTGTTTTTTCCAGCTACAGTTTTTCTCAAATATTACTCCTAGTATTTTTTGTTCAGTCACGTTGGGTATTATACTGTTATTGATATTAAGATTTATTGGAGTACAATTGTGTTTTCTGCATACATGTAAAATAGATGATTTTTCCAAGGATATTTTTGCCCCAGACACTTTGGACCAGTTCTCAATATCTAGAATTACTTTTTCAAATGTATTATTTATTTTAGAAGTGTCGTTATTTTTGGAAAGTATGTAAAGGTCATCTGCGTATAGGGAATGATCAACATATTTATATTTTTTAATAATTTTGCTTATTTCATTAAAAGCTATTTGGAAGAGGACAACCGAAAGCGGTGAACCCTGTGGAATCCCGTTGCTAAGAGGGTAGTTTATGGAGAGAGTATTGTTTATTCTGACCTTAATTTTTCGGTGGGTTAAGAACGATTTTAGGACCGATGCCCCAGTCATTCATAGTTTTCAATATGACGTGTATTCATATGCGATAGAACGCTTTTTCAAAGTCATTCCCAAGATGGATGTGTGGTTTTTGGATGAAAGTGATTTTGTAACGTAATAGTCAATGTGGAGTAATGCGTCTGTACAACTACGATTATGTTTAAATGCTACTTGATTGACGGCGATTAATTTTCTAGTTTCCATATACCATGCTATACGGTTTGCAATCATTCTTTCCAAAATTATGGACAAACATGATAATAATGAAATTGGCCTATATCCGCTAAAGTGTAATGGGTTTTTGTTTGGTCTGGGAATGGCTATAACTATTGCTGTTTTCCACGATTGTGGTATGATTCCAGTATTAAAAACATCATTATATAGTTGGAGTACTGTTTCTTTCCCTTGGCAAGTAAGGTGTTTTAGCATGTCATAACATATCCGATCTTGACCTGGTGATGTACCTTTTACTTTTTTTAAAGCCAATAATAATTCACATTTCTTCAACTGACTTTCAATTTATTTGGCTTTGGTGTTGACGGCATGAATATTTGTAATTGATAACGAAGACCTTTTAGCTGCAGAGAAATTTGTTGAAAAGTTGCTGTCAAGAGAGTTTGTTGACCACCTGTCAGCAAAGTAGTTTGCAATTGAAATTGGTTCCGTAATAATTCCATTGTTAGATTCTATTGCAGTTATTGGTTTTGCTTTATTACGACTTGAAAACATGTTAACTTTTTTCCAAAGAAGAGATATGGAGGAATCTCTTGATATGGTCTCGGTAAATTTTTTAAAACTTTCGGCTTTTGATTTTTTACATTCAAATCTAAATTTTTCATTGGCTTTTTTATATAAAACTAAATTATTACAGAGAGGATGCTTTTTGAAAGTTTGCCATTTCTTCATTTTGTCGTTCCGAAGTTTTGTGAGAGTTTCATTCCACCAGGGAACGATTCTTTTTTGTGTTGGTGTTGTTTGTGGTATATGGAAGTTGGCAGCAGTTCTAATCGCTTTAGTAAATAAATCATTGTCCTTGTTAACCTCATGTGAAAAGTTTATGTTATTTTCAACTTTTTGGCCATAAAGATCCCAGTTCGCCTTTTTTAAATTGAATTTTCTTATTGGCGTATTTATAAAGTTATTAGTACCGGTAGTAAATGTTGTTTTTATCGGGAAATGGTCGCTGTGATGTAAATCATCTAAAGTTTGACAGCATACGGAAGCTAGTAACGAGGGTGAGCAGCGAGCTATGTCGATGTGCGTTAAGGTGTTATGTGTTGAAAGGTGAGTGGGATTGCCATCGTTAATAATACATATGTTGTTTGTATTTAAGGAGTGTTCAATAGTTAATCCTCGCGTATTATTAGTTTGGGATCCCCATAGCACATTCCAGCTGTTGACGCCCCCAACCAGAATAATGGGAGTTTGAATATTTTTAAAAAGTTCGTTAAAATCGTGTAACGAAAATGGTTCTGTGGGTGGAATATATAAAGATATTGTCGTAAATGTTATATTCAGTGTGATTTCGATTGTAATATTGAGCAGTTTTGATGAATTATAAATACGTTTATGAGGGATATATTCTTTAATGAATAAGCCTATTCCACCTTTGGCTGAGGTGTTTGCGATGTCATTTTCAAAGTTTTAATGTTTTTGGGGGAGTAGGAATAAAATTATAAGGACAGTGTGTTTCCTGCAATGAAATAAATTGGGGGAGTTTCAGTATTTACCTTGAGTTTTTCTGTTTTCTCACGAGATGATTCTCTTGAGATTGTTTTAGAGTTGTTTGCAGATTTTTTGTTAGTTGTGTGTGATATTTGAGTTTGATGACAGCTGCTTGTTTTGCATTCATCTAGAGTTTTATTTTTTAAAGCTTTATTTTTACTTATTATTTCTTCAAGAGATTTTATTGCTGTTGTTCTTAAGTCTGATTTTGTTGTTGTAGGATTTGATGATGTTTCATTAGTTGTGGAGGTAGGTAGTATTGTGGTAATTTGTTGTTGTTGATTGTTGTTTTTTTGGATGTTCAATTTTTTCTTTCTCTCTTCAATTGCAGTTTGCAAGTCTTCAGAGGGAATTTCAAAAGATTCTACTGGTAATGCTTTTGTTGTTGCTTCTTTATATGTACAATTGTTAATCGTTTTTTGTTTTAATATTTCTTGTCGATATTGTATAACGGGACATTTTTTATTGTTTGCTCTGTGGGGGTGTTTGCAGTTTACACATTCTAAATTTAGTACATGGTGTAGGGTCATGGATTGTTGACGAACAAATTTCACATGTTTCATTACCATTACAATATTTTTTGGTGTGGCCCAATTTAAACAATCGACTACTCCTTGATTTTTGAGTCCATCAGTTATTTCTTGTTCAGAAAGTTCTTTTAGCGATGGTGCAAATACCACACCCTTAATTATGTTTAGTGTTGGATGCAGAAAAATCTCAACTGGTCCAATTCCAATTAGTGTATTTGTTTTCAGAAATTTATTTGCTTGCATTTCATTTTTTGACAAAATTAAAATGTTACCATCTCTAGTAAAAACAATTTTTTGCATAGGTTCACTTGATATATTTTCTATTGCTTTAGACAATAAAAAGATGTTAAAATTTTGTAGTGGTTTATCAGGTATTTTACTTCTAATAACGATATATTTTGGACATTGTTGTTTATTTATAGTAGAGGTGGTTTGTTTTTGCGTTATTTTGGGGAAATCAAAATTATTGTTTATGTTGTAGTTAAAATTTGATTTTTTCCGTTAAATATAAAAAATATATATTTTTTTCCATAACAAAATCGGAAGACATGGTACTTTAACTTACAAATTCAAATAGGATTGTAATCTACATACAGTGAATTTGCCTATGTAAAATTTTATAAATTTTAAGAAAAAACTTTGTCTGAACAATTATTTTTAGAAAATTTAAGCAATTTGTTTGTTGTATTTTTAAAGAATATCTTATATTTTAATTTTCTACCAAAAAAAGTAAAATCGTGATATAAATTAACGAGATTTTTCATAAAACATGAACGTATTGTAAATTTTTTAGGTCAATAAAATATGTTGCTTTTTAGGTTTTTGTTAATTTTTTTAATATTTCTGTATTATTTTATAAAATTTAATATTTTTATTACTCCTATATATTAAAATAACAATTTTTAGATATTTTTGTAGTGGTACGATTAAATTTGAACAGTTCTTAACCGATATTATCCTATATACCTATAAGAATTTATCAGTATTTGACTTAACATGAAATCTATCGTTTCTTTGGTTTTATTTCAAAAATAATAAGTAATTTTGAATTGGATACATGATATACTAGAAAATCAATTGATTTGGACCTAGAAAAAATGTTTGGTGGGGTATAAAACTATATATGATAACAAAATAATCTAGGGTTTTGGTCATTTTGCATTGATAAAAAAAAACTACATTACGGAAACCTCATCTATTTGGGGAGTACTGTGTGTATTTTATTTAGAATTGTATAATATTGATTCTTATTCAATAAATCTAACACTAAGTACCATCGTAGCCACTCTAAGTATGGGGACGTCACCGTATACCACTATAGAACTATTACATGATAAAATCTTGATTTTCTGCCTCATATTTTGAATGCTTTATTTTATGAATCAAATACAGTAAGCGTATTTGGATCTGGATAGTTATTCTTGATTTGGGTTATAAATTTATATAAGTGAATGTATTAGTTGAAAAATGTTGCTTTTGTTGACCTTAGGTGATGATAACTACCTATATCTGTAAATATCTAAATTTGGTATTTTTCCTGTACCACACGACAGTTCACTTTATATTGGTTCCAAGTAACTTAAGGCCCAAATAGACTACACAAGCGGCTTATCAAACATACTTTTTTCATTTGCACACACACTACACAAACATTGCTCGTACAAACACCGATTTTTTCACGTTTTTGTGGATTTGAAAAGATACAGATGACAATTTTTCTTATAAATGGACATTTTGTGAAAATTTTGTTGTTAATAAATATAAACAATACAAACGGTTTGAAAAAAATTCAATATGTTTGTGTAAAAATCTAATCTTTTAAATTTTTGTACAAACAAACAGCCAGCATTTGTACAAACACAAAACACCCTCATACACTACACAACAGGCTTGCACAAACGTAAAATATTGGTATGTTTGTCAAGCCGCTTGTGTAGTCTATTTGGGCCTTAAGTTACTTGGAACCAATATAAAGTGAACTGTCGTGTGGTACAGGAAAAATACCAAATTTAGATATTTACAGATATAGGTAGTTATCATCACCTAAGGTCAACAAAAGCAACATTTTTCAACTAATACATTCACTTATATAAATTTATAACCCAAATCAAGAATAACTATCCAGAATAACAACAGGCTTGCACAAACGTAAAATATTGGTATGTTTGTCAAGCCGCTTGTGTAGTCTATTTGGGCCTTTAAGGTCTGTCTGGAGGTCTAAATTTAAACATAGTGTTCTTCCTAGTTCGTATATGGACTTTGGAGAAGATAAATAAGGAGTTCAATGGTTTTCCTTGCATTCAAGTCACTCCCCTTTGGCAGTTAAAGATTTTGAAAGACCACTCAGGGCGTTTTTTCTAATAATTCTTTGGGCCATTTCATCAATTAATCTATTTTATACTTTTTTATGATATTGATTAAACATCTCATAATAAATTTACACTTGTTCTAAAAATCTAAACAAATTTTTTATATTGGAATTGCCTCATTATTCTCCTTTAAACATTTTCAAAGCAAATAACTTAGAGTTTCGCACAATGGGATATTATTTTTGCAAATTGCAATTGAAAAATACTTAACATGTGTCCTTTAATCAATAAAACAATAAATTCCAAAAAGTAATTAAAAAATAATTTGAAAAACCCAACGAAATTGCCTTGATTTTTAAAATGCAAAATACTTTATTGACGTGCAAATTCTGATGAAAAATAATATAATGCAACAACAAATGCACCAAAATTTGTATTTTAATATTTTTTCTTGGTTTCCCATTTTACACAATCTCTATTTTTAATTAAAAAACGTAAATTTACTTGTTTCCTGTTTAATCGATTTTTATTTATGAACAAAAACCAAAATACTCTTAAAAAAAGGTAGGCAAAAAACTTAGTTGATTCACTGTACATTAAATGCGCTTAGAACTCCACACATTATGTAAGTGATATTTTAATTTGTCTTATACCCCATTTACACATACACGAAATCTAGTACTTATGAGATTTCGAGCCAAATCTAGTTGATTTCAACTAGATTTCCCATACAAAACAAAATCTACTTCGTAACTAGATTTCGTTAAAATCTACTCAAAATCGAATAGTTTTTAGTGATGCAACTCTGTTTTCTCCTAAATAATACTAAAAAATTCGACGCTACACAAGAAAAAAGAGAAAAACAAAACAAACAAAAAAAATTAAAATGTCGACAAAATTTTTTTAAATTGAAAAACTTTAATGAAAAGTTCATCTAATATTAAAGGTAATGTTATATTTAAATATTTATTTTTTTATTATAATAAAATTTTAATAAATATCCCGTTTTTCCTTCTTATTTTTCATATCACACACTTTTTCGAGAAATATTAGAAAAAATTAAATCTTCCTAAATGTCAAGAAGAGTAAGTGTAAACGGTCTAGATTTGCAAATAGATTTTAATTGAAATCTACTAGATTTCGTGTATGTGTAAATGGGGTATTAATGATATTGTGGCTTACATTCTAAGCGAGAGCACATCGATGAGACAGCCTGGGACACATTTATGTTAAATCTAAGTGGAAGAATAAGTGAAAGCATCACCACTGATTGCCACGAAATATCATTTAGATATGCGAGTACATAATGTGTATTTTTACCGCTGGGTTACGTCAAAAAACATAAATGACAGATAGTTCTCACAAAATTTTCTTACAGACACACTTGCATGTGAGAAATTATATTTTATTTCAATTCACATTGTTTTTTCTTCAATTTAACTGTTTCATGCGAGAAACTTCTCGATACGAGAGTTACAGAAACGAGGCACTGTTTCAATCTTTCTTTAAAATTATGACAACAATCCAAATTTACGGAGTAATAAACATACATTATCTCAAAAGGACACTACCATGGCGAAACTAATAAGGTGAAGTCATTTCATTGGTGAAGTCATTGAGGGTGCTGTAGCTTAAATTGTTAGCACGTTGATCCCTAACTGCCGGTCCATACTAGGAAACTTTTTTTGGGAAACTTTTGATTTTGCGTGAAGAGAAAGAATATCATTCATCTCTTTCGCGGTACGGAGTTTCTCGTACTCGGAAACTTGTTCTGTTTTGTTATTCTTCTCATTCGTACAACAACAAATCAATGCAATTAATACGTAGTTTCTGAAACAAAAGTTTCTATGTGTGGACATTAAGGAAACTTCAAAAGAGAATTAAGAAAAAGTTTCTCAACAAAAGTTTCCTAGTGTGGACCAGGTCTATTCATGATTTGGTTAGCGAGGCCTTGATTCTATCCCAGCCGCTGCCAATCAAGCGTCGGGAAAAAATTCCGGGGAAATGTAGTGATTTTTAGCTTCCCGATCCCGGGAATTTATTCGGGGATCCCGGGAATTAAAAACTAGTAAAAATGCAACCATGCTTATTGTAACACATTTTATACAACAAAAATGGACAGGTATTCCTTCAAAAAATTGCCCGCGGGACACTTCAATACATACTCATATTTATGTATTTATAAAGAAAATATTAAAGTATTTTATTTACTTTATTTAAATAAAGATTGGCTATCGTCTCCTCAGCTCTACTACCGTTATCTCTAAAATACCGTTACCGAATTACCGTTATTTTATATTATTTTTGAATAATTTTTTCTATATTACACCTTTAAAATACCCTCTTATCTCACTACCATTACCACTAAAACAACGTTACCGAAATAATCCAAATACCGTTACCCTTATCTTTTCACTGCTTCAAAACTATTGCCAACCCTGATTTTATATATACATATTTCAAAGTTACATGATATGTTAAAAAATTCAATAAAACATCGCGTAAACGCTTTTTAATTAATTTTTTTATTTTATCGGGAATTCCCGGGTTCCCGGGAATGTGAATATTTTTTTCCCGATTCCCGGGAATCAAAAAACGTCGGGAATTTGGAAACTTTAGTTTATGATAAATTATTAGCATCTATCAAATTAATATTTATCACAGCGCCCTCCTTCGGCAGTATACTCTATAGAATTAAATAGTCGCCGAAGTAATATAAATTGGCTATAAAAAGCTTAAATTAATGCGCCTACTCAATATCAGAGGCGCTGCAACACTGTTCTAAAAGTAAACATAACGTGCAATTACAGAATTGTAAATAAACAAAGCTTGCTTCTATCCTTCACTTTCACCACCTTTCTCCTCTACTCTATCCCTTTCCAAAGAAAGTAACATGGTCTATGTATTTATAGGCACTAATGCCTGAGTGTTACTTCTCTTTTTAATAAAAAAAAATTTCAACAGCTGATTGTTTTTTTGTCAATTGAAATTTAGCCTGAAGCTGTCAAACTCCATATAAAAAATTCTCTCTCAAAACCGACGCTGTAAAAACTCAATATATAAACAATTTCAGGAATTCACCGCAAATGGAAATAATATCACCTTATAATATATTTGCCTTGGACACTACCAAGATATATTAATTTTAAGGTAGTGTTATCAGAACAGCTGATTGTTTTTTGCTACCATGTCCGTGGTGACTTCGGCTTGGACTCTACCAAAGTAAATTAATAAATTAGCATCACTTGAACAGCTGAAATAGTTTTTTGCTCGTGACGCCTCTGTATACCCTGTGGTTGCTGATCAGCATTTGTCGAAGTAAGATCTGTAAGCAACTTTTTTAAAATCCACACAGAAATACAACAACAAAATTTTGAGAAAGCCGAATTTATGTAGATGAATGAGAGAGCACAGCTGATAGTTTTTTATATATGAACTTTAATGTACGCTGTCTGTCAAAATCCATAATATCAATTTGACAGTTAGAATATACTTTTGTTTGCAGTCATTTTATTAGTACATTTTTATTTTGGGTTACATTTTGTTTTCTGCTGCTTTACCAATACAAATTAATGTGTATGGGCAGCACTGCTTTAGAGTCTAAAGCAGTTTAGACTTTAAAAATGAGACAAATATTGGATCGTTAGGCGTAAAATTATCCTCCAAGAACTTTTGCGCTCATATACAGTGCTATAAATGTCAATTAATTGAAAATATTTACAGGATAATGTTGTAAATAGGCTTGTATATCAAGAATTAACATAGTAGTGGATATTTCATTTGTTTAGGAGTTTATGTCGTTGATTCACCTTTATTAAAATTCTCATTATTTTTTACAATTACTCAGAAAAAAATTCCTCAAATATATTTTTTTATGTATTTAATGAAAATTTTTCTTGAGATATTTTAAAATTAAAATAAATATTAAATATCAAACATTCTAATATGCAAAAATAACTTTCGGCAAACAAGAACTTATCTTTATGTTTAACAACACAGATTTCTCTGTGTGTAACTCCATCAAAAAACTTCCATGCTATCATTCTCTTAGTTTGGAAGTTACGTACGTGTGTTGGAAAATAAACCAGAGAGCTCAATTGAGAGCTCCCCAGCGGTAAATGAAACAAAGTACTTAGATAATATTCGATGACATCAGTATGACGTTCTAAGCGAGCAATCTAAGTACTTAGAGTGCAATGTATGCGTAATCCAACATATCATGCACTTAATTATAACATAGATTACGATTTAAGCAAAGAGTTAGCTGCCTTTTTCATTTTGTTTTTTGTTTTTATTTCTTAAAAAAAAACCTAAAGTACCGTTTTATTTTTCTTTTGAATACTACATGAAAAGAAGAATCTTTTTGTATCAGTTTAAAGTTGATCTTTTGTAAGTGAAGTTGTGTTTTGTTAAAAAAGTTATTTTATTGTAAAAATTTAAAATAATTGTGGTGATCTAAACGGCAGAAAATGGATTTAAAAATTGGTGTAAATTTATTTCATACATTCTAGTTTTAATACTGATAATTTCCTCCTGATTGTTTACAGGATCTGTAAAGGAAGATGGCCGAAGTTTCAAAAGAAAATTAAGATTAATTTCATTTATCTTCGTTAAAATTGTTTAATTATATTTTTATTGAATTAACTATAATACATGTTTATTATTTGATAATAATTTTTAAATAAACTTACATAATTTTAAAATAAATATAAAAAAATATATATTTTTTCTATAACAAATAGGATGGCAATCTACATACATTACATTACTATTTGCAAGCGTCTATAGGCGTCTCATTAACTTCGCTTAGAACTCCACACATTATGTAAGTGAAATTTTAATTTGTCCTAATGATATTGTGGCTTACATTCTAAGCGAGAGCACATCGATGTGGCAGCCTAGGACACTTTTATGTTAAATCTAAGTGGAAGAATAAGTGAAAGCATCACCACTGACTGCCACGAAATATCACTTAGATAAGCGAGTACATAATGTATATTTTTACCGCTGGGTCGCTGCGCTTGTATGCTTTAGACCATTAATGGTCTAAAGCACACATCGGCAGAGCGTTGTTGCCTAAAATCGCGATTCCCTATCACGGGAGATAGGGCAAAAAATTTCTGCAGACGTTGCGTTGACTCACCTACACTTTAAGCTTACTTATGTATTTTCTTATTTGAACATGTGTTAGTTGATTATCTTTCAACTTGCAAAACAAAATCAACTCAACTTCTTTAAAATCTATGAACTTTAATGTACGCTGTCGGTCAAAATCCATAATAACAATTTGACAGTTAGAATATACTTTTTTGTTTGCAGTCATTTTATTAGTACAGTTTTATTTTGGGTTGCATTTTGTTCTCTTTACCAATACAATTAATGTGTAACAGTATGTGTATGGGCAACACTGCTTTAGACTCTACTGTAGAAGCGAGGTCAAGGTGAATTCAGATAAGGTGGTGTTATTCAATCAGCTGATAATTTTTTCATAATTCGCCTGGTTTACGTAGCTGTCAAAGTTTGTTATTGTTTACATTTTTACAATTCGTTAAACGGAGAAAAACTTCGTTAGTTTTTGTATTATTTATGTAAAAAATCTAAAAATACCAAGCATCTCGTAAACAAATATCATTTTATTTAAATAATGGCATAATTGTTATGTATACAAAAATGTTATTTAAGAGAAATATGTATTTTTTCTATTAAATATTAACATATTAAACAATATTGTTTTATATTTGGTATTAACATTGTGTAGATAATGTGATTAATTAAAAAAATCTCTTCCGGAACACTTATATAAAGACACTTCTGCGTATGACTTAATTTTGAAATCTATTAAATGTTAACAAATTAAACAATATTGTTTTATATATCATTACTTAAAACGCAAACGGCCCTATCTAACATTTTTAAAATTTCACAGGAGAAGCAAAAAACTATTATATTGAAAAGTTTGTTTCTATCAACGCGATTTATTTGCAGTAAATAAACGAATTGTTTAATCATTTGTTGTGATGGTTGACAATGGCCTAAATATAGATGGATAAATTTAACTTTTTACCCTTAAAATTTAAATGTTTTTGTAGGGCCTTTTGTTTCGATAATTTGTTTTGATGCAATACATTATAATCAATAATAAAATCGATTTTGAATTTTTGATTAGTTAGGGCCGTTTGCGTTTCAGGTGACGATATACACTATGTAAATAAAGAGATTAACTAAAAATAGTCTGTTCCGGAACGCTTTATATAACAAAACCCATATGAGGTATTTGCCCGGCCGGCGGCTGCTACATTATGGCCAAATATTGAAAATTATTCCCCCGGAGTGGAATTATCCATTCGCAACAAAGATTCATTCATTCGTAATTTAATTTTTACATGAATATGTACTTTTTTATGTTTATTTTTCACAAAAAATTAAGTTTACTTAATTTCAAACATTCACTTAAATTTTTCAAATTAATCTACCGGAATAGAATTTTAGTTTGTAAAAAACATTATTCAATTCAAACAATATTTTCTTCACAAATTTTAATATGTATCTTATTTTTGTTTTTTTAATAAAATATAAAAATATACGTGATATCTACGTAGTCCAAATGCAGAAACAAAATACATGCAAAATATTGTTGTTGTTGCAGAACTGCCACCACCTTATCTGAATTCGCCTTGAACGAGACTTAATATTAGTCCAATATTACCCACTTTTAATACCAAAAAAAAAAACAAGTAAGAAATTATAGTCGGGCAGGCCGACCATATAATACCCAACACCTTTGACAAAAATATAATGTGATTTAGTTGCCATAATAAAGCATTTAAGTTGAATTGTACCTTGCCTTAGATATACATACTTAAGCCCTTTATTGTTGAATAAAATTGTGTACATTTAAGTGAAATTTTGATGGGGGCTTTTCATAGGGGCTAGGGTCATATGAGAACCTATTATTATGGAATTCGTGGGGGTCATCAAGTCTTGTATACAACTTGGTTATTGCAGCTTTTTGTAGAGATATGAGTATATTAAACATAATTATGAACTTAAAAGCCCTATTCGGCGGGTTCAGTTGTATGGGGGCTAGGTGAAATAATGGACCGATGTAAACCATTTTCAACAGGCTTCATCTACGGTACCATAAAAGATCATGTGCCAAATTTCATTGAATTATCTCCAAAATTGCGACCTGTAGTTTGATTAGAATTTTTAAAAGCCCTATTCGGGGGTTCAGTTGTATGGGGGCTAGGTGAAATAATGGACCGATGTTAACCATTTTCAATATGCTTCGTCTACGATACCATAAAAGATCATGTGACAAATTTCATTGAATTATCTCCAAAATTGCGACCTGTAGTTTGATTACAAGGATTTCAAGCCCTATTGGGGGGTTCAGTTGTATGGGGGCTAGGTGAAATAATGGACCGATCTTAACCATTTTCAATAGGCTTCGTCCCTGGGATAATAGAAGATCATGTACCAAATTTCATTGAATTATCTTCAAAATTGCGACCTGTAGTTTGATTACAAGGTTTACATGGACGGACGGACAGACGGACGGACATAGCTAAATCGACTCAGAAAATGATTCTGAGCCGATTGGTATACTTTAAGGTGGATATAGGACCAATATTATTGTGCGTTACAAACATCAGCACAAACCCAATATACCCTCCCCACTAAAGTGGTGTAGGGTATAGTTATATACTTTATTCCATTCATAAAAAATACAATAGAATATGTTTATATTTTAAAATATTCAATCGGAAATTTAGTTTAAAAGTCCACAAATTATTTAAGTTAGTTTTTCATCTATTGAAACAGGTTTTGGCAATATTTGGTGAATTTTTTCTTATAAAAATCTGAACAAATTTAAAATTGTCGATTTTTGACTATTTCTGATATATAATTTAGCGATGAAATTATAAAATAATCTGACAACCCTGCAAGCCGTCTAAGTTCTCAAATACGTTTAATTTTTAAATTTTCAACAATTTTAAATAAAAACGCAATCCGAGAGATAAAAAAGTGGGATTTTGGAAGCAAGTATATTGTTTATAATAAAGCTGGAGGTCCACACCATGTGTTCTACGCTTTCTCGCATTCTATGCGTCTGTCAAACAAAATAGAATCAATGTATTTGTATGCTGAAAGTTACAAACACAAAAGCGTCGAATGCCTTGACGCGTAGAATGCTTAAAGTAGATCTACTTTCTACTTTTATAAGCGTCACAAGCGGCTCACGAACAAGTCAGTTGATTTTGACATTTTATATTGTTTATTTAATGCGTATTTATAAATTTTAATAATATAAAATGAGTTTAATGATGAAAAACTAAATTAAAGCTGTAGAAAACGCGAAGTTTTTTAAAAATAAACAAAAAATTTACGCTTAAAAAGCGTCGCATGTAACTTGAACTTGAAAAGCGCGTAATGCTTTGACGCGAAGACGCGTAGTGTGCACCTCCGGCTTAACAAACAGAGCAAGCACAAAAGTTGTGTGACAAATTAAGCTGTATGTGCACAACACGCTTTGAGAAAATTGAAATAGTGTGTTTTCATTTAACAAGTTACACACTGTAGTTTGTAATGCGTCTGGCGCGTAAAGTTCAGCAACTTTCAACTTTTGACGCGTCGGCAGCTGATCAGGGTTGTATTTGTTTTGTGTAGAATAAGAATGAAAGGAAAATAGTAAATAATAAACAAAAACTTAAAATTTTAATTTTTAAAACAGTAATAGTTTTAAAAAAACATTAAAAGAAAGATCAAAATAACGCGTGGTGTACAACTTGCAGTTTGTAAAGCGCGAAAAGTTTGAAAAACGTAAAACGCGTTGCCGCCTCAAAGCGTGTTGTGTACTTTCACCTTTACAGCTTATAAAGCTTACAGCTTATTAGTTACACAGCACGCGTCATTTTGATCTTTAATGCATTTTAAGACTCTTACTGTTTTAAAAATCAAAATTTTAAGCTTTTCTATATTTATTAATATTTTGCTTCTATTGTTGGAGAAATTTTTCGTTTATTCTTATTCTACACAAAACTAAATACAATCCTGATCAGCTACCGATGCATCAAAAGTTGAAAGTTGCTGAACTTTTCGCGGCGGATGCGATACAAACAGAAATGTGTAACTTGTTAGTCCTCTTTTACATAGAGACTTTTCCCCCTGGGCTTTTCTCAATTTTCTTTCAAATGCCCTTCGTAAAATCTTGAATGTTTACATGAGACTTTAACTCTGTCTATATTAGACAAATATTTATCACAGCACTTGACAAAACGTCGGCAAAAAAATTGTCAGTTTTTATACCCACCATAAAAAAAGATGGGAAGTATAACCCCATAAACCCCATAAGTATATATATTCTGGGACTTCGAAAGATTCCAAGACGATCTAGCTGTGTCCGTCCGTCTGTCTGTTGTTGGCATGATAGCGTCCACAAAAAAAGAGATATTGAGATGAAATTTTCCCAAAATATTTTTTATTGATCAGAAATGTTTGGTATTGAAAATGGGCAAAATCGGTCAACGATTTCACATAGCCCCCATACAAATGTACCCCCCAGAATATTGTGTAAAAAGCTTCAAACATTCACAAATTCGTTGTTTATAAAGTAAATGGCACAAAATTTCGCATAGGTCAGTTTTTTGACCTCCGAAATAAAATTCTGAATTATGTCGGACATAGGACCACAATTGGCCCTACCCCCATATAAGGTCCCCTTTTAAAAATTACTATAATTCTTATTACTGGCTTAAACATACGAATATAGCGATGAAATTTGACATAAGTAAGTTTCATACGAGTGAAAATCTCTCCACCAATTTTGATGTGGATCGGTGCATAATTGACCCTACCCCCCATATAAGGTCCCCTCCATAAAATTACTTTAATGCTCATTACTGGCTTAAAAAATCGAATATAGCGATGAAATTTCACAGATGTAAGTTTTATATGAGCCAAAATCTCCCTACCAAATTTTATGTGGATCGGTCCATAATTGGCCCTACCCCCCATATAAGGTCCCCTTTGGAAAATGACTATAATGCTGATTACTGGCTTAAACATACGAATATAGCGATGAAATTTGACACACATAAGTTTCATGCAAGCCAATATCTCTCCACCAAACTATTTGTGGATCGGCCCGTAATTGATTCTACCCCCATATAAGGTCCCCTCCATAAAATTACTTTAACGCTCATTACTTGCTTAAAAATACGAGTATAGCGATGAAATTTCACAAAGTAAGTTTTATACGAGCCAAAATCTCCAAATTTTATGTGGATCAGTCCATAATTGCCCCTACCCGCCCATATAAGGTCCCCCTTCAGAAAATGACTTTATCGCTTATTATTGGCGTAAAAATACGAGTATAGCGAAGAAATTTGACATAAATAAGTATCTTAGGAGCCAAAACCTTTCTAGCTAATTTTATGTGGATCGGGTCTTAAATGACCCTGTCCCGCATATAAGGTACCTAACAGAAAATTACGTTAACGCTCATTACTGGCCTAAAAAACGAGTAAAGCGATGAAATTCGATATAGTTTTGTATGAGCTAACATCTCTCTACAAAATTTTGTGGGGATCGGTCCATAATTGACCCTACCCTTCATTTAAGGTCCCCATCAGAAAATCACTTAAACGCTCATTACTGGCGTAAATGAAATTCGACACTGATAAGTTCTATAGGAACCGAAATCTCTCTACCAATTTGTATGCGGATCAGTCCATTATAACCCCACGCCATATAAATTTCCCCTCAGAAAATTACTACAACGAGAAAAATACGAATTCCGCAATGAAATTCGACATAAACTAATTTTAAGCTAAAATCTTTCTACCATATTTTATGAGGATCGGCCCATAATTAACCTTAACCCCGTATAAGGTTCCTTTAAGAAAATTACTTTAATGCTCATTACTTGCTTAAAAATATAAATACATAGATCTATGAAATTTGAAATAAATAAGGAACTGAAATCTTCCTACCGACTTTTATGAGAAATTAATAAATTAACATATTTAATTCGAAAGACCACTGTCAATAGTTAAACCCCATTAATGGACCTCTTTTAAATAATACAATGATGTTCTCATTAATATCGATACATAATAATAAAATATTCAAAATATCAAAGTGTATTATATGGCAGTGATTTGATGGTGGGTATATAAGATTCGGCATAACCGAATATAACACTCTTACTTGTTTGTTTATGTTAATGCATAGGATTAACAAAATGCTGATTTTATCACGACAACTCACAGATAATTTTACTGAAATAATGCTGTATTTTATAGAAAACAATTGAAATTAAAGGCAAATTTAGTAAATAAATACTAATTTCACTAAAACTTATGTTAAAAATCAATTTTAATTGCACGAAAACAAAATTCTATACAAATTTTACAATACAATGACGTTTGTTATCAAGACAACACTGTCATAACGACGCTATAACGCTAAAACATGCTGTCTATACCTGATAATTTTGTATCATGATAACAATTTGACGTTTAGTATAATAAATATTTGTCTAATATAGACACGGGGGTTACGAAAGATCTTTCGTCGTGGGAGCTACAATAACATACATTAATGTAAGTTTCTCTTAAATTTTGTTTTTATTGTTTATTTATCGTTCCCTGTAAAAGTTTGATTTGCTATATATTTATACCCTACACCACTTTAGTGGGGAGGGTATATTGGATTTGTGCTGATGTTTGTAACATACAAAAATATGTTAGAATCGTTTTCTGAGTCGATTAAGCTATGTCCGTCCGTCTGGCTGGCTGGCTGTCCATGTAAACCTTGTGCGCAAGGTACAGGTCGCAATTTTCAAGATAATTGCATGAAATTTGGCACGCACGTTTTATTTGACCCAAGCCTATTGAAAATGGTTAAAATCGGTCCATTATTTCACCTAGCCGCCATAGAACAGAACCCCCCGAAAAGGGCATCTGAGCTCATAATTATGTTAAATATACAGATATATCGATAAAATACGGCACAATACAAAGTCCCCATCAGAAAATTACTTGAATGTCCCAAATTAACTTATAAACACAAATATCGCGATGAAATTCGGCACAATAAAATATTATGTAAATATAAATATATTCACAAAATTTTATCGGGCTTGGTCCATATTTGCCCCTAGCCCCCATATAAAGCCTCTTTCAGAAAATTAGTTTTTCATCCATAAATTGCTTAAATGTATCGGAACAAGGGAATATTGAAGATAAATGCTTTTATGAAAAATAAATCACATTTAATATTCATAACTAGTGTAGGGTATCATATGGTCGGCCACGCCCGACTATACTTTCTTACTTGTTTTATAAA